>NW_026556679.1:0-32837 GCF_029017545.1 Prosopis cineraria
ATGTCTTTATTCAATTAAAAATAAAGAAAAGTAGCAAAACTTTATTTTGGGATAAAGCCGTATGTAATTTCAAAGTGCTTTGGCTTACCCTAGGATTATCACTCAAGCTGGTTCTTCTGAATTGCCTTGAGAGCAGGACATAGCTTTGTGATACTGATACGACTACGATCTTAGAGCTAGACCCATCGTGGATGTCCTCAGCTGTTGCTCTTCATGTTTGGTTTGGCATGTGTCAGTGGTAAGATACGATGAATTGTGTGTATCAATCAAACCGTGTTATCTGTTACTTGCACTCTTCTCCACATTGAATTTGCCGATCCGCTTAATCTTTTTATCTTTTTTAATTCGGGGCATGTCTTAAAGTAGGTTTCGTTTTTTTGCTTTTTTTTTTTTATAAAACTTTTTTCTTCCTTTCCTTTGCAGTATCTCTGAAAGATTTTGTTAATAAACCATTGCTCCACTTATTTTGATGTCCTCATGCTTTATCTTATCATGAATGGTTGTAAGATTTGATAGATCTTTCATATGATGTGGATGGATGTAGTTATATTCTACTGCAACACTGGAAAAATCGTGAATTTAAGTGCAAGAATGATTAATGAAGGTATATACAATTTTTAGAGGATGCTTCATGTTATTGATATATATTTGATGTTATGAGGCTAGTGTGTTTGTGATTTTCTGGTTAAATGATATAATAACAAGGTGATTGCCTTATTTTTTAACTTTCTAATTGCTTTTTCGGTTTTGTTTGGGGACTTGATTTGATTTTTTTTTTTAACCTGCAAGAGGATTTTATATTTAACATTTCGATTTTTATTTTTAAAAAATTAGGGATAACTTAATGTGGCCGTTTTTAAAAATAAAAGAAAAATATTGCAATTAAAACTGATTGCATGTTGGCAAAAGAGCGAGACGTTTGGAGTGGTTTGTTGGCTTTTGTGGAAGCGTAGGAGTGAGCGTGTTTTCTTGCAGAACACTGATTCAATTACAGCTTGTGTGGCTGAGGCACGTGGCATTGCACAATGTACGCCTGAGAGAGACATCAATCTGATGAGAGTTCCTGTTATGCATGGTGGCGGAGGAAGCGTCTTCGTTCTAACCCGACACATGCTAGTGGATGTGGAGGGTTGATCTATCTTTTGCTTCTGCACAAATTTTGGAAGCCTTCTTCGGCTGGAGCTATGGGATTTCATCGAGCCTGGAATAAAGAAATGCGCTGCGTGCATGATTCCATGAAAGCTATTTCTTCGATCTGGTGGTTCTGATGCACATGAGAACTGGGCAGTTATATGCTCCAGAGGGAGTGGCAGGTCGAAGTTCTGAAGATTGATCGTCAGAGAAACGAGGCAGCGAATCGACTTGCTAAGCACACTTTGGGACAGTCCAACCCTCTGAAGATTCTTATTGGAGCAGAAGCTTGCACGATCTTGAGGGATGTCGAGCCTGGTTAATTTCTTTATTGCGCTTTTTTTTTTTCGTTTATTGTTGTCGCTTTTTTTTTTTCTCTGACCATAAAAAAAAAGAAAAAAAAATAAGGCTTCTTTTTAATTTTATATTATATATTGATATTATAAAATTTATATGGATATACTATATAAATAGTATAAAATAGACTAAAACGGAATCGAGTATGTATTTCTAACTTATCTATTTGAATGCAACATCAACTGAATTTTATGAACGAGGCTGGGATCAGATTTTAAAGCAACTAACAAAGGCATAAACAAACTTGGTTCACCGCTTTGGAATAGGGCAAGGACGGGCTTCTTATTATTATCAAGTCAAACTTGGTCCGGCCCAAAGTGTATCCACCCTTCTTGCACTCAATTGTGTCAAGTGTTGTCGATTCATAACTTCAGACTAATTCTTCACAACTACATTTTGTTTGTTTTTCTAAATAAATCAGAATAAATTAAATTTCATTTCCAAAAAAAGAACGGTGTAACCTTCTCAAATATCCACTCAATATATAAGAAGATTACAATATTATTACTTGCCTCACATCAATTACAATAATCAAATTTCATTTCAAAAGTTTCGCCCGAAAATTTATTTTGTAAAATCATTCAATTCAGAATACAATCAGAGAAACAAATAGCGAAAACAAATCATACACTCCTCTAATACGTAGTGGGCATAATCCACTAACATTCCAATCCTAATGACATGCATTTTCATCATAAAATAAAATTAAGAATTGGTCTATCCGCCGCGGCGTGCAATTCATGCACTGTGGCATGTGGCACAAAGCCACACGCTCATCCTTTCTATGCCGTGTGCTGCTGCATGTATCACCATGCACCACGGTGCACCTGTAAAAATGACAAACCTCTAGCGTGCGTCATTTTCACATACGACATCCAATCGGAGTGATTCAAGTATCCACACGTAGCGTAACTCATAAGCTAACTAATGAGATAGGTTTGGACATGATATAACGATTCGATCAAAATTCAAACACTCAAGTGTAAAAAGTTATTTTAAAAAAAAATCACACCAAGTGCTCAAATTGATCTTTTTCTCTCATTAGACTATACTAGGCCTTAAATCAAGTCTAGAAGGATCTAATATACCTGATTGACCATAATTAAATACGACCATACTCATATATCAAAATTTGACCCTTTATGGTCAATTTCACACAATTTCACAATTTTATACACTTTGCCATTTCTTGACATAACTTAAACCCACTTGGCCTATTCTAATCCCATTCATATACAATCATGTTCACAATAAAATCTTAACCTTCAAATTACTCATTTTATCATAATTCGTCCCTTGGCTTAAGACTTACCAACACACAATCATTTCAACACAATATACTCAAATCATGGCCTCTTGTTTCAATCAACACATATACATATAATCGAACTAGATTTCACAAAATTTCAATTCAATTCATGCATGCAACCCTATGACAACTCATTTACATATATATACACATAAAATCATGGTTCAGTTCATTACACAGACTCAAAATACACAGCTTCACCACTCAAGCTGGTTCAGACTCTTTTTCCTTACTTTGATCACTTCCCGATCCTGTAAATATGTAACTATGAGGGTGAGATAAAAATCTCAGTAACAGAATAACTCACTTCTATTAACTATCACTTTCAACAACATGAAAGTAGAGCATATTATATCATTAAAACCTCATATAGCATTTATAACACATATCTTATTTCATTCTTGACTTTTCATCAATTACATGGGATTCCATGTCATCTTGAGCATATCTCATCATATCACATAGTATGCTAGCATAATCACTATTGACCGAACCTTCAAATCACTTTAAACACGAACTATAGGCTCACTTTAGAACAATGTGCACTCTCGTTGGCCTTGAGTTCACCTGCAGTGGTAGAATCACCCGGCCAAAGATGTTCTAACTCATAATATGGACTATGGTTTCCCCTAATATATATAATAGGGCGTCGTTTATTCCAACACTATATCACAAAGATATTAAGGAATTTCTCATCTCTAACATCGCACCTCAATAGGTACTAAAGAGATCTTCTCCAACACCGCACTTCAATAGGCACTAAGGAGAATTGTTTCCAACACCGCACTCTATCAGGTACTAAGAAAACTTCGCCATATGGTCTTTATCATCGTCTCCACTTAGGTAAACTCTCACCCCTATGATCATGCTTTTTTGAACTATTTAAGATTCTCATTTATCATTTCACACTTTCTTACACATAATATATACAAATAATACTCTACATCATAAAACACACATTTCAATGCTTTATTTTAACTAAAAGCCATTTCACACAAAAATCACTTAATGCTACAAAATATGCTCAATTTAAAACTGTTTCATGCACTACATGGCATACTAACATACAGTTACAATAAATAATCAAACAAAGAAAGTTATTCAGTTACCTCAACCTTTCTATCACTAGAAAGATTACCCATAGATTTCAACTATCACACAAACTTATCTTAAGCTTCCCTCCTTTACTCACGCGTCCAATATTCTAATCTGAACACATTTAGCACATTTAGTCATTTGGTTCATTTTGATCAAAAATTTATTTTTACCACTTAGGGATATATCCATCAATAAATTCTTTTTCATTAATCTATTTTAGGTCTATTACTACTCAATTACTATTCTACATCATGTCAACTGGTCTTATTTTACTCAAATTAGATTTTTTGCCCTAACTTTTTCTCTTTAAAGGCTAAAATTGAGCCTATGAGTTTAAATCTCTACTATTTAACTTTAAACTAATCGCAAATCTCTAATTTAACTCTCGAAAACCTTTTTATTACTATTCAGTAAGAATCAAACCTCTTAAATTTCATTGATTTAATTTCCCTATAACTCATTTTTAGAAAAATTTGTGTAGAATGGAATGTAAGAGTTATACGTAGCTTATTTGACAAGTTATCAATCCAATCACCTTCCAATGACCTTAAATAGCTTGATTTGGCTTCTCAGTCCTTTACCTCTTCTCTCTCGTGAGTTTTTCATATTTTTACTTTTGAAAATCACCCAATTTCATGACTTAAGAAGTGATTTTTTGATTCATGTGCCGTGACACACACAGCATAAGTTGCAACGCGTGGCACAGTGAAATTTATTCTCATCACATACACTTGTTTCAACCCAAAATGCACTCTTCTTGCTTGTATCTATTCATACAATACACCAACAAGTCAAATTATTAAGGAATCATCTGAATCTCTAATCCTATACTAATTACCATCCTCCCTCAATTAACCATTAAACTTGAGATTAAGAAATTCAGGATGTTATAGACGATATATTCAGAATCTATATATTAATTCTATTTAAATGAAAATAACTTCCAAATTGAACTTATTGATGATTTTAATGTTGACAAAACACAAATTAATTCCAAATTAATCTTTACAAATGTTTGGGTAATGTTTTGGTTCACTCTAATAAAAAATAGTTTAATTACCTATTTTAATACAATGATAGATAGATAGATTGGTGAAAGACAGTTTTATTTGTACAAGTTTAACAGTGTGTCAACTACTGCCACGATTACTGCTAAATTTAACATAGATTCAAGAGGGGAAAATGAAATAGTATTGCATATTTCATTTTTCTCTTGACCTAAATATCATATATATTTCAAGTTAAAATGAGGCATACAATAGATTATTTAAAGGGTAAAGGGGCAAAAATATTCAAAACATGGTCAACTAGGAAAACTCAGTATCCTAAAATGAGAAAAATGATATAAATACCCATAATGTTATATGAATGGGTGCAAAAGTGACTAAACTATTAATTTTGACCTAATGTCATTAACTTTGATCGTTAAATGTTGACTGTGCATGTCATGTTTTAACCTTTGCTAACATGGACTAATAAAAGAGCAAAAATACTTATAAAATCATTGATTAGGAACAAAAATACCTATAACATTATCAGAGTTGGTGTAAAAGTGGTCAATCCATCAAATCCATTAAATGTTGACTCTTTAGCTAACACCTAAGTAGAAGTTGACCAGTTTTTATTGATATAGACAAAAAATATTCCCAAATAAAATTCTCTAGAGGTTAATCGATCATTGTATAAATATCATATGAGAAAATATCATTTTAACTGAATATCAAATTAAATTGCTTATTTTTTTTGCAGCAATGGTGAAAACCATTTGAAAATTTTGAACCTATCATAAATAAAATTGTTTTAAGATTGTGATAGTGTTCGTAAGGTAAGGCAGCGTAGGAGGTGTGCTCAGTCTCAATCTTTGATTGTGTACAACCTATTTTACTATGTTGAATCTCAAGTTTTACAAACAAGAAAAATGAGAAAAGAGAGAGCAACGAAGGGGGTAGATATGTGACAATGGAAAGAAAACATATGGCATGAATTTTGATGGATTGGTCATTATTACACCTACTAAAGTAACATTATGAGTACCTATATGATGACTGATCAACCTCTATAAAAATTCATCTGAAAATATTTTTTGTTTATATCAGCAAAAAAAGGATCAATTTTGCTTAGGTGTCAACTAATCGATCAACATTTAAGAGATTTGATGAATTAATCACTTTTACACCAATGCTGATAATGTTATGGGTATTTTTACTCCTGACAACAACTTCGTAAGTATTTTTGTCCATTTATTAGTCTACATCAATAAAGACTGACACGTGACATGTATAATTTGCATTTAACTGTTAAAGTTAACAACATTAGGTCAAAATTAATAATTTAATTATTTTTTCACTTACTCATATAATATTATGAGTATTTATATCATTTTTCTCACTTTAAAATACTAAGTGCCCCTAATTGATCACTTTGTGAGTTTTTTTTACTTCTTTACCCGTATTTAAATTGTAAATGACATAACATCATATTTTTTAACAATAAAAAAAAGTGACATTTAGGAACCGAAATTTTAAAAGAATAAGTTAACAATAAATATTATGGAACAACGTATTGAACCTATTCAATTTCATAGATGTCCCAGACTCCACAAATGTATGGGCTCTCCAAAGAGTTACAATGACCAAGTGACCCTACATAGTAGCACCTGTTCATTCAACAATTCATTATTAAATTGATGTTAAAACACGTATATTTTTAATAATCTGTGGGCTTATTATAAATTTTGCCTTTTATATTAATGTCGGTCATCTTTTTTTCTGGGCCGAAATGTCGATCATCTTCCAACCTTACTGTTATTACAACAGCAAAGTTACACATCTAATTTCCAGTAGAAGCAAGCAATTTGATTCTAAAACTGCCATCATGCATCATGGAGATAAATGATCTCAAATCTCTAATTGGGAATCATGTTTTAATAAAAAAGCCACAACACTACAAACATCGGCAAGAATAGGCAGTGCAGTGTTAGAGATACAATACAGAGGGATAAGAAAAGAGATGTAGGTGGGTAATGCTGAAGGAAAGATTTGATATCAGAAACCTTCTTCTTCCTCCTCCTCCAGGCCTTCTGCCCCAACTTCTTCGTAGTCCTTTTCAAGAGCAGCAAGATCCTCACGGGCTTCTGAGAATTCACCTTCTTCCATTCCCTCACCCACATACCAGTGGACAAATGCTCGCTTAGCATACATCAGATCGAATTTGTGGTCGATACGAGCGAAAACCTCAGCCACTGCTGTGTTATTGCTTATCATACAGACCGCACGCTGCACCCTGGCAAGATCACCTCCAGGCACCACTGTTGGAGGCTGGTAATTGATACCGCACTTGAAACCAGTAGGACACCTACAAGTAGTCACGAAAATCAAGCCTTCAGAGAACGTTAAAGAGAATTTCAAGTCCAAAGATTATGTACTCCTCTTCCCTGCCCCAACAGAGGAATATTTTTCTGTTTAAGCAATTGGTATATAGCAGGAACAAGAAAAGCCTTAGTACGTAAGTGATCGGAAAGATAGAATGACAACAACAGAAACAGAACCACTAGGCAGGGAATTTCAATTACCAGTCAACAAACTGAACGGTCCGCTTTGTCTTGATAGTAGCAACGGCACTATTCACATCTTTGGGCACAACATCTCCACGATACATCAGGCAGCATGCCATGTATTTGCCGTGTCTTGGATCACACTTAGCCATCATGCTTGATGGCTCAAAGACAGCGCTGGTGATCTCGGGAACTGATAGCTGCTCATGGTAAGCTTTTGCGGCAGAGATTACAGGAGCATAAGATGAGAGCATAAAATGGATCCGAGGGTATGGCACAAGGTTGGTCTGGAACTCAGTAATATCTACATTAATTGCACCATCAAATCTCAAGGAAGTGGTTAAGGAAGAGATAATTTGAGATATCAAGCGATTCAAATTCGTGTAGGTTGGCCTCTCTATGTCTAATGATCTTCTACAGATGTCATATATAGCTTCATTGTCCAAAAGCACAACCACATCAGTGTGCTCAAGAAGAGAATGAGTGGAAAGGACACTGTTGTAAGGTTCAACGACTGCAGTAGATATCTGCATTTACAATAGTTATAGTGGTACTGTTAGGACAATCCACATTATGCATCAACTATTAAAGCATAATGACACAATCACAAATAACAAGTAACAAATACATAAGAAAGCATAAAACATGCATCAAGTTTTCTAAGAAGTCACTCATTAAAGATAAGGCAATAATGGGAAAACTGCTTGAATAAGTTTAACCTTCTAGATACCAATATTATTTCCTTACAGCGTGTGTGTGTGTGTGTAAATGAAATTTTTTGCTATCAGGATATCCTCTAATATATCTCTGAAGTCTCCTTCAGAATTTCCCTAGGCAAGGAAGAAATGTAATTATTAAAAGATTATGCTATGAATTAAAAAAGGTCAGTAAGCACAGGGTGAAATGTTAAGTTGTTAAGCAGTATTTGATGCTCCACAAAGAAATTATATTCTTCTATTCTTATTTGCTAAGGATTTTAAGCAAGCACCTGAGGAGAAGGATAAATGGTAAAGCCAAGTTTTGACTTCTTCCCATAATCTACAGATAATCGTTCCAAGATCAATGATCCCAAACCAGAACCAGTGCCACCACCAACAGCATTGAAAACTAAGAACCCTTGCAAACCAGTGCAATTGTCTGCTAATTTCCTCACACGATCAAGGCATAGGTCAACAACTTCCCTTCCAACTGCAGCACAGATAAGCCAATAAGTGGCACTGTTCAGTCAAACAAGGTAATAGAAAATTTAGACCTGGGTAAGGCTGGGTTAGAAATCGAGCTACCAGTGTAATGTCCCCTAGCAAAGTTATTAGCAGCATCTTCCTTGCCAGAAATCAGTTGCTCAGGATGAAAGAGTTGCCTGTAAGGACCGGACCTCACTTCATCAATAACAGTAGGTTCCAGATCAACAAATACAGCCCTTGGCACATGTTTGCCAGATCCAGTCTCACTGAAGAAAGTGTTAAAAGCATCATCTCCGACGCCAACGGAGGAATCACTGCAAGTAGGTAAATGAACATTGTTTGGCCAAGAAGAGAGGGAAAAACAATACCACGGTACGTTAAAAATAAGGTTCTATTCTTCAAGGTAATCAAAATTTAAAGGATGAAACCACTCGATCCCCCAAATTGCATTGTAATCTAAGATCTCACCAACAGTCCACTTATTTTAGCTAACTGAAGCTACAAATCAATGACAAGATTTATATTCCCGTGATAATAGGAAACAGAAGAAGTTTACAAATGAGAATTCTTTTACTTATTTCCGTTACATTCCTTCTGCTCTTTTACCCATGAAATGAGGGACCTAGTAATTTTCTTTTTCAGTTCATGAATAGGAACAATAGTGTTCGCTTCAAAAGTAAATTCATAATCGTTAAGATAGGAATAATTCCAAATCCTTTTTTTTTTTTTAACGTATGTATCTCAATTCAAGAAGCACTTCGGTAAATAATACCAATACCGTGAAACACCGTCATAATTAGAAACAACAAGTTATGGGAAGCGAAATCACAGAGTTGAAATATGGTTTTAAAAAAAAAAAAACCAGCGTCAATTGCTTGATATGCATTAGTATGTTACTCCACAGAAATTATCATAGAGAGATAAAACGAATACAGGAGGATCAGAAAACTTAATAATTAAGAAACAAAGATGAGCGAGATACGTTATTTTACGGGGTAACCGTCAAAATGAAGAACTAAATTCGATAATTAAAGCAAGATCAAGTTCAAAAATTTGATTCGTTGAGGTTTTTAATGTTTTGGGAACCACAAAGAAAATAAAAACGAAATATACTAGAAAATTAAACACCAGAGCTAAAAAAAAAAAAAAAAAGATGACATCCAAAATTAACCAGAAGAACGTATTTCTACGGAAGTAAAAGACTCTGATCATGTAAAACAGTACGAGAATTCCAATCGCTAGAGAAGCATTTAGGCGCATAACGTCCCACAAACAAAATGAAAACAAAAAGAAATATACCTGGGCATCAAGCCGTCAGGCTGAATTTGATGCTCAAGGCAATAAAGCTCCCAGCATGAATTCCCCACCTGAATTCCAGCTTGACCAATATGAATACTTATTATTTCTCTCATCCTTCCCCCTCTTTCGTAGCTCTCTTTTTTCCCTCTGTTACAATATATATATATATATATATATATATAACTGGAAAAATATGAATGGCAGAGTAAACCAGAGAGAGAGAGAGGGAGGGAGGGAGGGAGAGGGAGACCTCCTTTTTTCCTTCTTTGACGTTCACAGCGAGTCGAGGCCTGATGGCCAATGGTCACGATGATAAATAAATAGCAAAGAGAAAAAGGAAAATAGAAAAGCCCAATCTCTAACCGTCAATTCAATCCCTTACTTAATAATTAATGAACGGCGAAAAATTACAAATTAAAGTGGGTCCAAGGCTTGGCGCCAACTTTTTTGTGTTTTTTATTTTGATCTATTTGGAAGTCGAGTAAAGCTTTCTTTTTTAATCGGCGCCAACTTTTTTGTGATTTTTATTTTGATCCATTTTGGAAGTCGAGTAAAGCTTTCTTTTTTTTTTTTCTTTTTTTTCGGCTGCTACCTTTCTTATCTTTGTTTTTTTTTTGTTGATATATATATATATATATATATATATTTCAATCTTTCAGAAATAATTTATAAAATAATACACCCACTCAATATTTGAAAAATTAGTAATTCAAACCAAATTTAAATAAATTCAAAAAAACAAGTAAGAACGAGCTTAATAATATTATATTTTTAACTTAAAAACTTTGGTGAAGCCCAAGTTCGGACTTAGTTCAAAATCCAAATACTTGAATAGTATTTTAATTTTTTAAATATATATATAATATATTAAATGTTAAGAGATTATATTTTTTTTTTGGTCAAAAAGAGATTATATATTTAAATACATTATTATAAATATTTTTTAAATAAATTAAAATATTAATATTGTTTTTATTTTTATTATTTTAAACTTATAAAATATATTTACAAAGATATTTAAAATATATTTGAATCTTAATTTTTAAAATTTAAGACCTACAATTTTTTTTAAAAAAATTGAGTCTTCTACATTTTTAAAATATTACAAAGCATATTTTATATTTTTTTGATTATAATAACGTAATTAATTTTAAAATACAAATTATAATTATTTTTAAAATGGATTTTTTTAAAAAAATTCATACCAGACTAAATAAGCTTGAAGCTTAAGAATATTTAAGCTGATCTTGACTACATAAATTTTTATAAGTTCTGGTTTATTGAAATGGTCGGCCTAAATTACCAATTCTATTTAATATTATCCCTTCCAGATATAAGTGAATGATGGGAGAGATACAGATCATAATGATTATGAGGCTTATTCACAGACCTGTTGAAATTTGAGACTTCAGAGCTAGATTTCACTCTAGAGCATGAACAATAAAACCTGGAAGCTTTGTGACATTCATTCTATGTCTGAACTGCTTGATCTTGTCCGTTGTAGTTTGTGCTGTAACATTCTATTTCTGAAAGTAGAAGGGCAGGACACAATGGTAAGGAAAGTTTCGGTAATTTAATTCCACTCGACATTATTAGACCTCAACAACAATAATAGAATAACACCAATAACTAACAAGCATAGTGGTGGTTGAGGGGAATTTGAAGGAGTTTTTATGAATTAGGGAAATCAGTTGCAACTAGGGCTTAAAATTAGTGTCAATGCCTAAATTTTGTCGTTTCTAGCTTTTTGAAAACTTTTAAAGCATATGAGAGTGCTTAAATCATTGTCACGCCAGCGAGCCACATAAGTCGTCGTCATACTTCTGGACCTTATCTTCGTTCCTGAAATATCTCAATTCTCAACACTGGTTCAATACTGATCACACCATGGGTCGTCCCCTACGTATGCCACGTGCCAAATTGGAGTGAGGCTATCATCATTCATTTATTAGATCTGGATTAGACGGAGATACAAAGTCAGTTTCAACAACTCTTGCTCATCAGAAATTTCAAAATAAATTTTATATTTTACAAAAATAGCATGGGGATATGTATCATTATTGGGTAAGAGTTTCGAGGTAGCAATAGAAATAAACAAGTGGTGTTAGACAACACATGGGATATGGGGAGGAGCAATTGGGAGTGGGGACCATTGTCGTTTGGGAACAGAGGAAAGGAAGAGGAGTTGAAGTCTGGAATCCATTGATGAATGAAGGAAAGGAAAAGGGAGTGCAGTTAATGTCTGACATTTTTTCCTGCCAAGAGTATCTCCAAGGCAGCAAGTGAAGATAAATAGCATATTGACATGATCATAGAATACAGAATACTCTCTAGGGTTGTCAAAAAAAAAAAAAAATATATATATATATATACACTCCCTCTCATCTTTATTATATTGGATGGATGCATCTAATCACACCAATAGAAGAAAAGTAGTTAAGACATTAAATTTATCTCAAAACAAATAAATTTTTAATTTTATTTTTATTTAAATAAAAAAATTTAAATTTACATTACATTTTTTTGAGTTAATTAATTTAAATAAAGATAATATTAATAAATATAATTAATATTACATCAAATATTTTACATTAAGAACTAAAATTTTTTATAAAAATTATCCTATAATAAAAACAAGAGAGTGCAAGTATGTTTAAAAATTCCAGCTATACACTAACAGTAGCAAATTTTGTTGTACTATTTAACATCTTTTTTTCACACGAGTTACCTCTTCTTTTACGCGAGGAGTTCCAATATCCCAAGAATAAATCCTGAAAACCTCTTTAGAAGGTACTTCCTTCCCAAAATTTAATGGTCATTGCACCTTTTTTTTTTAAAATTGCAGCGGGCATTAACGGCTTTCCATTTTTGACAAAGTTACCACCCAATTAGCATTCAATTTAGAACAATATTTTTAAACTAAGACATGCAAAACTATCAAATTTAAAACAGCTGCACAGAACATCATTCCTCTTTAAAGTTTAAAATCCACCTAGCATGTTATTTTATTTTATTTTAATTTTTATCACAAACTCCCCCACCCTTTTTTCACATGAGGAGTTCCAATAGCCCCGCCCCAGGAGGAAAAAATCCCCAGGTTTTTTTTTTTTTTTGCTCCCTTTTTGAGTTTTGAAAACTAACGCAATCTATTCATTTCAAGGGTCAAAGATCCATCAATATCCGCTACAAATTAATTTATCAGCCGACCGAAAGCCATGACTCCATCCCACAACCGTAAACATACTATGAAGCAGACCCTCTGCAATTTATTTACATGGAAAGACTCAGTCATGAACTATATAACTACAGATGAAATACAGAGTCCAGAACCTCTAACGCACTTTCTCTGCTGCCTCACCATTGCTCGCAAATCTCAGTCGTTCTGGAACCTAACAAGGAGCTCCCACTTTCTCCCTTTCCTTTTTAATTTTTGTAAGATTTTCTCTGGGTATAACACAGAAAACACAGAGAGAGGAAAAGCAGAGGACCGAATTCTGCAGTACAGTTGATGACAATTGTTGCTTTCATACACTTGTATTCAAAACACACAGCGGCACTGACGCACCCAAAACTATCATCAACTGAAACTGTAGCCCATGAGTACCTAGTGACAGTGACGACAGTGTAAAAAAGCACCAGGAGCATGCCCTTGACAAAATGTTACGAGGCTTCGGGCTTGTACTTAGATCCCCACTATCCTCTCAACCAAGTGTTTCTGTAAGATGAATTGTCTCGCAAGGAGGCATCATGAGGCTTGTATTCCATGACATAGCTATGAGGAAGTTTTAAGTGACGTTTAATTGAATCCCTCAGAGCCATTACAGCCTGACATGAAAAACCCCAAAAACTATTAGAGACAAGCACTTATTCCAGGAGATATTGGCGTTAAAAGTTCACATATCAGAGTGATAATGCCAACCTGATGATCAGATGCATTGCGATTCCAGACACTCAATATATCCTCATTGAAACGAATGCTTAGAACTGCACCACATATGTTGTCTCCATAATCCAGTTGGTCACCCACCAAAGCAAGAACCTGCACTTACAGCCACATACTATTATCAGTCTATTACAAACTTAATCTCCAGTAACAAATGAAATCTTGAAACAGACATGGCACTATGTCAATGACTTGGAGTCCAAGGACAAAATTAAATACAAATTGAATATGAGAATCCTGGAATCACATATCAACAAGCAAGATAGACTCCAAAAGGGATTGGGTTGGTCTGTATACCATAAGCATTATACAGAGAACTGAAATGTATGCATTTGACAGGGGCCACGGTCTAAAAACTAAAAATATTTTGAATTAACAATATGAACAATGCATTCAATCAGGATAATAGCATATCGCTTTTTTTTTTTAAAAATGGCATTTCCCTTTTGTCATAAGATTTACAAAATTAGCGTAAAGCGCGAATTGAACATCATTTTGCAAAGATGGGTCCAGTAATAGGTATCCCATTAGTGAGAACTTAGAAAGCATTACTCATGGTAATGATTTTGAAATCCAAGCAGAGCGCCTACTATTTAGAGTGAAGTGGTTTAAATGTGAGAGGGAACTTAGGAAGCATGCAATAGAGAACTATGATAAAATCTGAATTCCTTCAAATTTTGGATCAATTAAAAAGTCGTCGTTGTCATCGTCCTCATAATCATCAGTATTTTGTTAATCTTGTCCTCGATTGAGATCTAAGTTCAAATCCTTCCTCAACCCTATAGACAACTACAGTACCACCACGCCAAACCGTCATTGTTTATCAGCAAAAGAAGGAAAGAAATTATCAGACAAAAAGACTTTTACTTACCAAGTCCTCCCAAAAACGACCTGACACAACCTTTTTGAATCGTATAATCCACTTTCCACCATTGCAGTTAGCAGAATCCTGAGAAGAAAAATAGTGCTGTCATTGAAAATTTACACTGATGGGCAAATTATTTTTGGCCAGATAGTGGAGCAAATCATCTAAAAAGGGGAGAAGAATAAATTTTCAATCATTTGAAAATGAAACTCCAAGGTCAAGCTTCTTAAGATCTACCTCCCACAAAGGGCGAATTCCTTCCTTAAAGAGGTGCAGATCCGTTGGAATTGGCAAAGAAGAAGGGCGAGAAAGATGGCAATAGCAGACCCAAAATCCTTCAACCTACATACAAATAACAGTTATAACAAATCAAAAGAATGTCCCACGAATGGCAGCTAACAATTAAGCGAGAATTCAGCCGCAGTTTACTGATCCAACAATATAGCAAATCTCACCGTACTGAAATCAGCAATTTTCTTTATGTTGTCCTCATACGATGTCTGATTTCGAACTCCAGGTGTCCGGCGAGTGTACCAAAATACAAATTTGTGCTAATCAGAGGAAAAGCCATCAAGAGATAAATGAGAATGTCACGTAGAGAAATAAACTAAAGCATCAACATACACTTATAATGTAGAGAAACTATCGAACAAAATCATTAATATTTTGTCATTCCTTTTAGAATTAAAACCAATCTTTAGATTAACCTGAAAGATTTTGAACCCAGAGATAAAATTAAAAACCAAAATGAAAATGAAAGAGAAATCGCACAAAGGAGATAACTTGGCTGGTGGTTTATACATTTGAGAGAAAAGACAAGTAAGATTTTAAGCACCAAAATGAAAATGTCGAATCGACTATACAACATTTGATGATATAAGAAGTGAAAAACCAGTCAACAGATACCGGTAGAGAAGAAAAGAGAGGGATTTGTAATAAACAGAAACATTTATAGAAAAAGCTATATAACAAGTGAAAGTGAAATCAGCAATCAATGCAGACTTCAAGAGAAATCTATGAACAGCTACCTAAAGGTAAAAGGAACAATGAGTAAGGGTCCGGAGTTAAAAACTGGTGAACACATCTTGAGAGAGCAGAACACCTCGGCGACGCGTCTTAAACAAAATTAATGAAGTTCGACCAATTCCAACGTCATTTCCAGGGATGGGAAAAAAAAAACAGCAAATATTCAAACAGAAAGTATGAGAGGGAGAGAAGAAAAACCTTAAGTGGATGAAGGCCGGCTTTAAGGTCACGAGCTTGGCGTTCTTCAGCTCCTTTATCAGGGTTATTGTTACTATCAGACGCGAATGAAGGCGACGAATCTGGGTTTTCTTGAGGATTAACAGTGTTAGTATTGTTATTGGTGTCATTGGTAGCATTGTTGGGATCAAGTTCTTTCTTCTGCGCCGCCAAATCCATCATTAATTCCCAAAACCCTAATACCCCCTTCGTCTTCCGTATCACTTTTCCAGTTTCTACGCGGCTTCTGGCTTGCAACACAAATCGATGCCAACTTGAGTACTTGTGCAGAAGAAAAACCCTTTTCCCCACTTTATCTGGAAAAATCTTTTCCTTGGTGTTGGACTACAACCACGACTTTCGTTGTGGGTCGAAATAATCCGCCCATTCCATTATTTTAAAATTAAATTATATTATATATTTTATCCTTAAACTTAATACAATATTTTATTTTAATTTTTTAATTTTATAAAATATTTTTTAAATTTTTTAATTATAATATTATTAATTTTATTTTAATAATTTTTATATTGAATTTTTAAATATTAATAAAATATTATTAAATATTAATATATTAAATTTAATTTTTTTAAATGACAATAATTAATATAAAAATAATTATTTAAAATTAACAAATTTAAAGTTATAGAATTAAAAAGGTATTTTATAAAAATAAAGGATCAAATTAAAATTTTATATAAAATTAAAGATTAAAATATATTTTAACTTTAACATTAAATTATTTTTTAATTTTATTTTACATTTAAAAGAGAACAATTTAATATAAAAAATTAAAAATTGAAATGTTATATTTTAGTTTACTAGAGGGTTTGTTAAGAATTTTATGTTGAAAATTACAAAAATTAAAAGAAAGTAACTTGTATAAAAAGAATTTAAAAAAAAAGAATGTAACTTATGAAAAGTATGAGAAAGATTGATGTTTAGGCAGGCAATTTTTTTTTTTTGTTATTAAATATCAATCAGTCCTCAAATAATTTTAAAATTTGTAATAGTTTATACCTTTTTTTAACCAAAAAGTTTATACGTTAAACTTGTAAAATATACGCACACTTGTGATTCTTAAATTTTTTCTCATATTGAAATAGATTACCAAAATAAAATGTTGCATGAACAGTAAAACCATGTTAAAAACTTGTTGCAGCTGAAAAATATATATTATTGAAGGGAAAATATAAACGTGTGATGTAAATAGACGCAAATGGTACTCATTCTTTTAATAAAAAATATTTTGCATGGACCCTACAAATAAAGTCTTTTATATTCTATCCAATAAAATTATGCTATATCATATGATTGTAAATAATTAAATATAAATTAATTTATTATTAATGATAATATAAAAATAAAAGATAAAAAATTAAAAAATTACTCTATTTCAAAATAAAATTATTAAAAATAACAAGATATTCTATGAGTGTATCATGATATGTTTTTATTAGACACATTTATAACATAATATACTTGGTCCATGCATGATGTCTCATAACTCCCATTCCATATGTCTTGTTTTCACTGGATGATAAGCATGTCATGTGAAATTTTAGCACCAATCAAATAATGTGTTTTATTTGGTTTGGCATTACAAAATATAGGATTAAGGGTCAGTTTTGTTCCTCAATTGTACAGAAAAGATTATAAATGACCATAAATTCAACTTGAGGTTAATTTTATCCCTCAATCTCAGAAAATTTGCTAGCCGTGCTCCTGGCATTAAGTCAAACGCTTTTCTGTTATTTGGTTCCACATTTATTTTTTTAAATATTTTTAATTATAAAATATTATATAGTAGGTTCCACCATTACATATTTATAATATAAAAATCTCTCCCCCTCTCATCCATTCATCTCTCACCGCGTCTCCATCTCTTCTTCTTTATGATACACATACTCTCTGTCTCCATCTTCATCTCTCATTATTAAGCAGCTTCTTCATGATGTATGTGATGCTTATCTTTGATAGTAATCTTGTGCATATAGCGGCACCGACATCGTGGCTATCAGAGTCAATCCCATGATCTTGTTCCTTAGTGGCTAAACCCCATGAAGATTAAGCACACCAGAAGTAAATAAGAACATAAGATGGCTTAAAGGCTATCCCGATGCCATCAACAATAACCAGAGGGAAATTTTCCCATTTGCAGCTCACAACATGTGTAACATCCCAATTTAAATTTTAATAGTTAATTTGGGTTAATAAAAATTTTGAAAAGTATTATTAAATTATTATTATAAAAAAAAGGTTAAAAAAAAATAATAATAATAATAATAAAAAATAATAATAATAAATAAAAAATAAAATATTATTAAATTATTATTATTATAATAATAAAAAGAAAGAAAGGAAAAGAAAGGAAGAAGAAGAAGAAAGCAAATTCGTTTCGTCCGCCGCCTCAACAGTAACAATAATAAAATAATAATAAAAAGAAAAGAAGAGAAGAGAGAGAAAATAATTTTAAAAAAAATGTGGGACCCACTGAATTTTTATAAAAACTCACCTTCCTTCATTTCCTCATTCATTCCTGCGCGCGAGCTGAGGCGGAGAGAAGCGAGTTGCCGGTGCGAAATATCTAAATTTTTAAGGTAAGAGTTTTTAATAGGATATTTAGGGTGTGATTTTAAGCTTTTCAAGACTAAGTAAGTGTTCTAAAAATTTTTCTTAGTCATCCTTCTTCTTTAGTTTCTGAGTTTGTAGTGGTAGAAAATTTAAGATCTGAAAGAGGGATGAATTTATGTTGAATAAATATGATTTTTGAGGTTGTCAGTAGTATAATAAATGTTCTAGAGTATAAATTTATTGATGATCTTTGAATCTGTGGCTTATGGATCAAATTCTAAACTAGATCTGAAAATATATGTTGATTTATTGAGGTTTAGATGATTATTTGGGATGAGAAATGAATTATTATGGTTATAGGATTATGATTCTAAGCTAGAGACTTAATTTTTAATTTTTGAGTATTTTAGGTACGAATTTATGAAATAAAAAGAAAATTTTGATAATAGAAATTAGTTTAGAAGTTGATTTTTAGATTATTAATGTTTATTGATAATTAAAAGAGGAGTTAAAAATTATACTTAATAGTATTAACTATAGATTTGTATTAAGATTGAGATTAGGAATTATGTTATATTTTTAATTCTATTATTAGAATTATTTTATTAGTTTCAAAAATTGAAACTAATATTTATAAATAATATGTTATTTGTAGATTGTATTACTGGTGAAGATTGTGGTGAGAGAGAAATTTTAAGGAATAATTTATTGAAAAAGCCACAAGGTAACCATGCTTTTAATTTATGATTAGTGTTACTTCTTGTTAATTGGGTGATTATTGAGAAAATTATGAATTTTGTAATATTGTATAATTGTGCAATATTATTATGAATTTGTTTAATTATTGTGGGAGGTGTTGGGAGACTTGCTATTATTGTTGTATTTATGTGCCACGTGGTATGCCCCTATTGGAGCTCAATAGGTGGTTTGTAAGGGCTCGGGCTAATCTACCTTTGGCCGGGTAATTTAGTACCGAGTGAGGGCTACGGCTCGAGGTTAATGGAGGGATATAAGGATGGTTGTTTGTGTTTATTATAATATTTCTTATATTTGTTGGAATTATATTATTTTTAATTCTCACTTAGTAAGCACACACTTAACTGTTTGTATACACTATCATAAATTGGCTTTGGTTACTGGGACTTTTGAGTCTCATTATGTGGTTAACAATTTTCAGGAGAAGAGCCACGAGTGACACGTGGAGGAGTCCCAGAGGCTTAGTGGTATAGATCCACTGTCTCTTTTGGGTATTTAATTTATGATTTATAATGTGTTATATTGCCAATATTAGGACTTTTTTATGTTTATTGTCAATTATATGAATATATAAATGTAATCATGCCTTTCAAACTATTTCTATTTTTGGTACAATTTGGATGACTGTAATTTTAATATTTGGTTTACTTTGGATTGGTTAAAATGGCATGATTATAAGGCCAAATAACTGGCTTGTGTTGAAAATTGATTAAATTGCTTATTTTACTTGTTGGGAGTATAAGGATGGACAAATGTGATTTAGTTTACTTGTTGGGAGTATAAGGATGGACAAATGTGATTTAGCCTAATGGCATGTGGGAGGTAAAAATTTATCTGAAATGTTATAGTGTGTGAGTTGAAGCCAATTATAAAATATTTTATATCAAAATTATTGATATAAAAATGTGTTGGGTGGCTGTAACCCAACTATGGTTGAGTTAAATTATTTAAAAAAAAAAAATTTGGTGTGTTACAAATTTTGGTATCAGAGCTTCATGGTTCCAATTCTTATAAATTATGAAATTGTTATACATTAACCTAGTTTATTGGCAATATACATTATTAAATCATAATGCTTCTCCATTATTTTTCTTGTCTTGAGATTAGTGTTAACTTAATTATGTGACTTCCATCCTTTAGGAGGGGAGAGATGGTGTCTAAAACTAGGAGAGGTGGCGAAATTGTCGGTGATTCTATAGAGCCAATAGGAAATGACATACCTTCACTGCCACAACCGGAGCCCACACAGCAACAAATTGGGCAGGGCGAGCCCATACAGTCACAACTAAGGCAGGATGAGCCAACCATGAGGCAAATGATGGATCTACTATATAATCTTAGTGACCGCATGAAGAGACAAGAAGAAGAGTTGGCCGCTTTAAGACAATATAAGGAGAATGACAACCGAGAGGGAAATGGCCAACAAGAAGGAAGCCATACCAAGGTATTCAATGCGAGCCAATCTGCTGATGAAGGCTTACCTCCCTATTCTCACCATGAGACTAGTCCGAAGAATGTGAGTCTCCACTCTGAGCAACAGACATCCACGATCACAAAGATCTGGAGTACTTTTCGTAAGTTTAATCCTCCTACTTTCGATGGAAATCTTAAGCCGGCGGTGGTTGAAGAATGGATAGATCAATTGGAGAGTATTTTTCGTATGGTTGTGTGCACTTCTAATCAAAAGGTGCAGCTGGCAATATTCCTACTACAGAAGAGTGCTAAGAAATGGTGGGAAACATCAGGACCGAAGGATGATTCCTCTCTTACTTGGGAAGATTTTAAAGCCATATTGTTCGAGAATTATTTTCCTACTGCACTGAGAGCAGAAAAGGAGGCTGAGTTTCATGCATTCCGCCAGGGTGATTTAGATGAGGATGAATTTATTGAACAATTCTCAGAATTATCTAAATACTCTACTTACCTCCAGAAACATGAAGACACGGAGTGGATGGCTGAACGATTACTAGAGAAGGCGAGGCCTGATCTAAGGGAACAGTTAGCCCCTTTTGAGATCAAGACATTCAGTGAGATGTGCAATAAGCTTCGAATAGTTTCTCGGAGGAAGAGAGAGGCTAGATTAGAAGCTGATAGAGAGAGGAGGAAAGAACCTCATGGGAAGCCCCCTATCCACACCAGACCCATTGGTGGAGTAGAGAAGAGGAGCAGTCAAATCTTTGGAGGCTTTAGAAATCAGAAGAAGAAGGGCTACTATCATAAGGGCCAGAGCTACAGAGGGAATCAGAGTGGAAGTCAAGGGTCCTATAGGAGCCCAGCTACCTTTAATCCTACTCCTAGTGCTGCTAGTAATCAAGCATGCAGTAAGTGTGGGAAGTTTCATTCTGGTGATTGTTGGGTTTGTTACATCTGTCAGAAGCCTGGTCATATTGCTAGATTCTGCTATCAAAACCAAAATAGGGGTAATGATCAGAGACCTACAGTACCAGCACGAGTGTATGCCCTCTCTGGGCCAGAGGCTGCTAACAACCCTAATGCTATCCGAGGTATAATCCGAATCCTTGATAATGATGTTTGTGCTTTGTTTGATTCGGGTGCTACACACTCTTTTGTGTCTGATGAATGTATGAAAAGATGTAAATTGCCTGTGTGTACCTTACCTTTTGATGTGAAGATTTCTACTCCTGCTGGTTTGACTGTAAGGACTGCTAAGGCATGTCTAAATGTAGAGGTTGAGTATGAGGGTCGAAAGACCACCATAGACCTCATTTGTTTGTCTTTGTCTGGGATTGATGTTATTGTGGGGATGGATTGGTTGTCTGCAAATGGAGCTGTACTTAATTGTCAGAAAAAGAGTGTGTCACTCTCAGCTCTTACTGTAACCCCTGTAGAGTCCCAAAGTCCTATGTTGTTGTCTGCAGCTCAAGTAGAACAGTGTATAAGAAAGGGCTGTCAAGCTTTTATGATTTTCTTCTCAATCAAGGCAGAGATTGAAGAAGGTGTAGATCAGATTCCAGTAGTGAGAGAATTCCCTGACGTCTTTCCTACTGAAGTGATCGGTTTGCCTCCAGAACGAGAGGTTGAGTTCTCGATTGAACTCGTACCTGGTACGGGGCCTATTTCTAAGGCACCCTATAGGATGTCTCCATCGGAGTTAGCTGATTGAAGAGACAAATTGAAGAGTTGTTAGAGAAGGGGTTTATCAGACCGAGTGTATCACCATGGGGGTCACCGGTACTGTTTGTGAAAAAGAAAGATGGAAGCCTTAGATTGTGTATTGATTATAGACAATTGAATAAGGTAACCATCAAGAACAAGTACCCCTTACCTCGAATTGATGATTTGTTAGACCAATTAGTCAATTCAGCAGTGTTTTCTAAGATTGATCTAAGATCAGGGTATCATCAATTGAGGGTTAGAGCAGAGGATATCCCTAAAACTGCTTTTAGGACTAGATATGGGCACTATGAGTTCCTAGTGATGCCGTTTGGGTTAACAAATGCCCCAGCTGTCTTCATGGATTATATGAATCGAATCTTCAGGCCTTATCTCGATGAATTTGTTGTAGTCTTTATTGATGACATACTTATTTATTCTCGAGATGAGGTGGACCATGCTAGACATCTTAAAATTATTTTGGAGATATTAAGAGAGCACAAGCTCTATGCCAAGTTGAGCAAATGTGATTTTTGGCTTAAAGAAGTTAAATTCTTAGGCCATGTTGTTTCAGAAGAAGGGGTAGCAGTGGACCCTAGTAAGATAGATGCAGTGATGAAATGGGAGCAACCTCGAAGTGTGACAGAGATTAGGAGTTTCTTGGGTCTTGCAGGCTACTATCGTCGTTTCATTAAGGGTTTTTCACAAATTGCAATGCCCTTGACTAAGTTGACCAGGAAAGATGCTCCATTTATTTGGACGAACGAGTGTGAAATTGCATTCCAGGAGCTGAAAAAGAGGTTGACCACCACACCGGTGCTCACCTTACCTGTTCCAACTGCTCCTTATACCTTGTATACTGATGCTTCTAAGAAAGGTTTAGGTTGTGTATTGATGCAGGAGGATCGAGTAGTGGCTTATGCCTCTCGACAGTTGAGACCTCATGAGGAAAATTACCCTACTCATGACTTGGAGCTTGCTGCTGTGGTATTTGCCTTGAAGATTTGGAGGCACTATCTTTATGGTTCTTCTTTTGAAGTCTTCAGTGATCATAAAAGTTTAAAATATTTGTTTGATCAAAAGGAGCTCAACATGAGACAGCGCAGATGGATTGAGTTTTTGAAGGATTATGACTTTGAGTTGAAGTATCATCCAGGGAAAGCTAACGTAGTCGCCGACGCTCTGAGCAGGAAGCTTGTACATACTGCTCACATGATGGTCAGAGAACATGAATTATGGAGTAGTTTTCATGCAGTAAATGTAGAAGTAGTCGAAAATCGTTTGGCTGCTCTACATATTACTGAATTTGAGAATAATTTTTGGGAAGAAATTAGAATTGCGCAACAGAAGGATGATTATTTGAATAAGATTAGGGTAGAGATTGGGGCTGGAAAGGCTGAACATTTTGATGTGACCGATGATGATGTCGTAAGATATAAAGGTAGAGTGTGTGTGCCTAATGATACTCGATTGAAAAATATCCTACTTGAGGAGGCTCATCAGAGTAAATATACCATTCACCCAGGAGCAACTAAGATGTATCATGACTTAAGACGTGGTTGGTGGTGGCCAAGGATGAAGAGAGATGTAACTGAACATGTAACTCGTTGTTTGACTTGTCAGAAAGTCAAAATTGAGCATCAGAAACCAGCCGGGATGCTACAGTCTCTTGATATTCCAGAGTGGAAATGGGACAGCATTTCTATGGACTTCATTACAGGATTGCCTAGAACATCTTCTGGTCATGACACTATATGGGTAATCGTAGATCGACTCACCAAATCAGCTCATTTTCTGGCTACTAATATCAAGTATTCTCTCGAAAAATTAACTGAAATCTACATAAGAGAAGTGGTGAGATTGCATGGAGTGCCGACAAATATTGTATCTGATCGTGATCCGAGATTCACATCAAACTTTTGGAAGTCATTACAGGAAGCCATGGGTACTCGTCTGAGTTTTAGCACTGCTTACCACCCCCAGACCGATGGGCAAACGGAACGAACCATACAAACTCTTGAAGACATGTTAAGAGCGTGTGCCATTGAGCTTAGAGGTAATTGGGATAGTCACTTACCATTAGCTGAATTTGCCTACAATAATAGTTTTCATTCTAGCATTCAGATGGCACCTTATGAGGCATTGTATGGAAGAAAATGTAGATCGCCACTGTGTTGGACAGAATTAAGTGAGAGAACTGTTTTGGGGCCAGACATTGTTGATGAGACTACCCAAAAGATTGCTTTAATCAAGCAAAAATTACTCACAGCTCAAAGTAGACAAAAGAGTTATGCGGATAAGAGGAGAAGACCGCTTGAGTTTGAAGTAGGTGACCATGTATTTTTGAAAATCTCTCCAGTAACTGGTGTTGGAAGAGCTATTAAGGCTAAGAAGTTGACACCAAGGTTTATGGGGCCTTTTGAGATCTTAAAACGAGTTGGACCAGTAGCGTACCAAGTAGCATTACCACCCCAAATTGCTGGAATACACAACGTATTCCATGTGTCACAACTGAAAAAGTATCAACCAGATCCTTCCCATATAATTGAACCCGAGGAAATTGAACTCAGGGAGAATTTAACATTCAAAGCTGAACCAGAAAGGATTGTGGATTATAAGGACAAGCAATTAAGAAACAAGACCATTAGATTGGTTAAAGTAATCTGGAAGAGCACAACTCCAGGTGATGCTACGTGGGAGACCGAGGACAGTATGCGACGTGATTATCCTCGTCTTTTTAATTAAGTGAGTAGTTAATAGTTATTAATTTTAAATTTTGAGGACAAAATTTCTAAAAGGAGGGGAGAATTGTAACATCCCAATTTAAATTTTAATAGTTAATTTGGGTTAATAAAATTTTGAAAAGTATTATTAAATTATTATTATAAAAAAAAGGTATAAAAAAAAAATAATAATAATAATAAAAAAATAATAATAATAAATATAAAAAATAAAATATTATTAAATTATTATTATTATAATAATAAAAAGAAAGAAAGGAAAAGAAGGGAAGAAGAAGAAGAAAGCAAAATTCGTTTCGTCCGCCGCCTCAACAGTAACAATAATAAAAAATAATAAAAAGAAAAAGAAGAAGAAGAGAGAGAAAATAATTTTAAAAAAAATGTGGGACCCACTGAATTTTTATAAAAACTCACCTTCCTTCATTTCCTCATTCATTCCTGCGCGCGAGCTGAGGCGGAGAGAAGCGAGTTGCCGGTGCGAAATATCTAAATTTTTAAGGTAAGAGTTTTTAATAGGATATTTAGGGTGTGATTTTAAGCTTTTCAAGACTAAGTAAGTGTTCTAAAAATTTTTCTTAGTCATCCTTCTTATTTAGTTTCTGAGTTTGTAGTGGTAGAAAATTTAAGATCTGGAAGAGGGATGAATTTATGTTGAATAAATATGATTTTTGAGGTTGTCAGTAGTATAATAAATGTTTTAGAGTATAAATTTATTGATGATCTTTGAATCTGTGGCTTATGGATCAAATTCTAAACTAGATCTGAAAATATATGTTGATTTATTGAGGTTTAGATGATTATTTGGGATGAGAAATGAATTATTATGGTTATAGGATTATGATTCTAAGCTAGAGACTTAATTTTTTTTGAGTATTTTAGGTACGAATTTATGAAATAAAAAGAAAATTTTGATAATAGAAATTAGTTTAGAAGTTGATTTTTAGATTATTAATGTTTATTGATAATTAAAAGAGGAGTTAAAAATTATACTTAATAGTATTAACTATAGATTTGTATTAAGATTGAGATTAGGAATTATGTTATATTTTTAATTCTATTATTAGAATTATTTTATTAGTTTCAAAAATTGAAACTAATATTTATAAATAATATGTTATTTGTAGATTGTATTACTGGTGAAGATTGTGGTGAGAGAGAAATTTTAAGGAATAATTTATTGAAAAAGCCACAAGGTAACCATGCTTTTAATTTATGATTAGTGTTACTTCTTGTTAATTGGGTGATTATTGAGAAAATTATGAATTTTGTAATATTGTATAATTGTGCAATATTATTATGAATTTGTTTAATTATTGTGGGAGGTGTTGGGAGACTTGCTATTATTGTTGTATTTATGTGCCACGTGGTACGCCCCTATTGGAGCTCAATAGGTGGTTTGTAAGGGCTCGGGCTAATCTACCTTTGGCCGGGTAATTTAGCACCGAGTGAGGGCTACGGCTCGAGGTTAATGGAGGGATATAAGGATGGTTGTTTGTGTTTATTATAATATTTCTTATATTTGTTGGAATTATATTATTTTTAATTCTCACTTAGTAAGCACACACTTAACTGTTTGTATACACTATCATAAATTGGCTTTGGTTACTGGGACTTTTGAGTCTCATTATGTGGTTAACAATTTTCAGGAGAAGAGCCACGAGTGACACGTGGAGGAGTCCCAGAGGCTTAGTGGTATAGATCCACTGTCTCTTTTGGATATTTAATTTATGATTTATAATGTGTTATATTGCCAATATTAGGACTTTTTTATGTTTATTGTCAATTATATGAATATATAAATGTAATCATGCCTTTCAAACTATTTCTATTTTTGGTACAATTTGGATGACTGTAATTTTAATATTTGGTTTACTTTGGATTGGTTAAAATGGCATGATTATAAGGTCAAATAACTGGCTTGTGTTGAAAATTGATTAAATTGCTTATTTTACTTGTTGGGAGTATAAGGATGGACAAATGTAATTTAGTTTACTTGTTGGGAGTATAAGGATGGACAAATGTGATTTAGCCTAATGGCATGTGGGAGGTAAAAATTTATCTGAAATGTTATAGTGTGTGAGTTGAAGCCAATTATAAAATATTTTATATCAAAATTATTGATATAAAAATGTGTTGGGTGGCTGTAACCCAACTATGGTTGAGTTAAATTATTAAAAAAAAAAAAAATTTGGTGTGTTACAACATGCAATCCATGCCAAGTAAAGAGGAGACAGTTCAATAGCCTAATGATATAGGGAATGCATTGAGAACTCCTCTGTGATTTTCTTCCTTACGACACTCTTAAAAATGACTTTGAAGGAAGAAATCATAGCATAGCATACGTGGGAGTGGCATAAAGGGGCAGTCATGTTTCACATTCCTCAAAGACAAGAAGATGCCAATGTAGTGAAATACTGGAGATGAGAGAAAAACAGCATAACATACCTGAGAGTAGCGTAAAGGGGAATTGAGGCAGCATTAAGTTAACTTCTAGAACCGGCATGGAAGTTAATGAGTTGAGTCCTTAAACTGGTCATGAATGCGAGAGAGAAGGAGAGAACTGGTTCAGTGAGGAGTAGAAGAAAAACGAAGTGAATGGAGGAGAGAGAAAGTAGCTGTGCAGAGCAAACCAGCAAGTCAAGCATCTCCTATCCTCTTCCAATCTTCACTGTTGGCTATCTCCCTCATCCTCATCCGACCTAATACAAGATCTTTGATAAGCCTTGATAATTTGCATGGTTTCTCCATTCCCTCTCTGCCCTTCATTTCCTCTCTCTCTTCCCATTAACAACAACTTTGATGACTCCTTCTCGATCCTACCCTCAACAAAGACTCCTGTCCGGATGATTCATTCCCTACGACAATTAAGGTAGTAATGATGATAGAAGAGAAGTTGGTGAAGAAGAAGAAGAAGGGACAGTACAAGAATCGTAGTTTCCCTTCATCACCTTTGCCACATCAAGTGTATTCTTTTGGAAATTGAACATTGCATAAATCTCTGATAGTGTAAGTTATAGAGGACAATGCTAAAGCTATAGTTGATGAAGGAGCTTTCAAAGGCAAAGGGAGAGAGGGAAAAAGGTAAGAGAGAAGGAAAAAATATTAAAAAATGATTGGTAAGACCTACTTAAATATTTTATAATAATAAATATTAAAAATTCAATTATAGGCCCCACTAATAGAGGGAAAAAGAACGACAGAAATGGCAGGATGAAGAAATACAGAATTTTTAAGTTTGAAGGACAGAATTGACCCCAAGTTGAGTTTAGAGATATTTGTTACCTTTCACGTATACTTCAAGAGCAAAATTGACCCTTAATCTAAAAATCTAACCCTTCATTTGGATAGGAAAAAAAGTTAAAAAGAAAAAAAATGACAAAAAAAATTAAAAATAAAATATTATCACTCCTTATGTATAGATAGACAAAAGAAAATAAGAAAGGAAAAAAAGAAGCAAATGTCATAATAACTATGATAACCTTATATCTCTGTGGTGTGTGTGTGTGTGTGTGTGTGTGTGTGTGTGTGTGTGTGTGTGTGGTGTGTGTGTGTGTGTGTGTGTGTGTGGTGTGTGTGTGTGTGTGTGGTGTGTGTGTGTGTGGTGTGTGTGTGTGTGATATATATATAAATATATTGAAAGTAAACATTATATAAAAATTAACATCATCAAAATAATTTAAAATTAAATTAGTTGGTAGAAAATACTTTCATGTTATTATATTTTAAAACCAAACAATTTAGTAAAAATATGTTATTTTTATTTACAAAATTAAAAAGTGGAAATTTTTAAAAATTAAATATAATAAAATAAATAAATAAATTTCAACTCAACTCATGGTTTGATAGTGAGAACATATAAAATAAATTATGTATACATAATGAATAAAACTATGAAAGGCACACATCTATAAAAATATGTAGTGTGCATAGAAGATAAAGACATGCACAGTACAGAGACAAAGCAATGTAAGGTCATTACTTTTTAAGTCAAAGACTTTTATAATTAAAAATTATGTGAATCAACGTTAAATTATTTTTATGATAATTATAGCAAATATAGTGTGAGTTAGGGAGACGACATCCTAAGGCAAAAAATAGAGAGTAGAAGATGATGAAGCAAAACCTCCTGCACAAATAAGCAGAAGGGTGGGTGTAGTATGGACATTTTCCTCCTAAAATCTCTCCATTTGTAAAGAGAAAACTTAGAGAGAATATATAGTGAGTCTCACACCTAGCATCCTCAATTTTAAACTGGACCAATTATGCCCAATTAGATTAATTGAGTATTTTAGCAAGGTGTGTGGTGAGAGAGGCCTAATGGGCATGTTTTATTTTAATTTCAGCCTTAAATGCAGGTTCAAAAGAGAATTACGTCATTCAAGAATAAAAGAGAAAGAAATCTGAAAGAGGAGATTCTATGCCACATGCCTCAGCTTGTGAATAAGCTACCACAGCAAATATATGGCAACATACTTGGGAGATGCTCTCTGTGCCATGCACCGCGGTGCATGGTTACTTTCCTACTATCATAAATTTGTGAAATAAAGTAGAAAATAAAGGAAGAACAAAGAAATACAAGAGCACAACAAGATAGCAGTATTAGGACATAAAGAATCTGAGTATTGAGAGTATTTTGGAGCTCATAAATATTAAGGGTAAGCTTCCTTAAATCCTTCTCTCTTCTTCCATTTTCTCAATGGTAAAAGTTAGAGTTTAATTGATAATAATAATTTTTGATCTATATAGGCTATGGGTCTAAACCCATTGACTTAAATAGAATTAATGAAACTAGATTGAGTTAATGAAACTCAATATTTATGGAGATATGATGATTGATAGTTGAAGAGCATTAAATGTCCAAAAATTCTCATATATGTGTTAGTTAAGGCAATGTGTCCATTAATGACTATTAGAGGGCTCAATGATATTATTGAAGGCTAAAGGAAGCTAAGAAACCTTATGAATACTTTTATATGAGTCAATAATGAATCTAGAGCATTAAGAAGTGTTGAATTATTAGTCAAAATTAACCCAAATGTGAATATTGATGAATTATATTGTGATTGCTTGTAAAGCAACCTTATTGGCACCATTCTAGCTTTTTGGAAGCTTTGAGAGTTAGTACTTGAGGGGTGAAATATTTGATCTTTCAAAGGTTTGAGATAATCGAAGAAATTTTTATTTTGTACTTTTATATGTTAATTTGTTTATCGATCAATATTTGATAATTGAATTGTGTGAGATTTTATAAAAATATAAATGTGGCTTGTTTTGTTTAAAGAGTCTACTATTGAAGTGGTGATTTAATATATTTCATTGATTTTGAAATTTTGAAGTTCAATAATTTTCAATGAGTGAGGTACAATTATTACAAAAATATAGAGTGTAATAATTTGTGTAATTAGGAGTTCAATGATGTGAATTGTGAGTTAAATGATTGATTGATTGATATAGGAGTCTACGATGTTGTGTTTAGTGAAGTACAATGATTTATTATCAATGAGGGTTTAAAGTGTATGTATATAAGGAGATTAATAATTTGCAAAATGATGGATTCAATGAAATTGGTTACGTGGAGTCAATGAAAAGTAAGTTAATGAGTTTAATAAATATGAGGAGTTCAATGATTGTATAGTATTTATTGATATGATTTTTGTGTACAATGATGTGTTTGTGCATGCTTGACATTGAGTAATACATGCCTTGAAATATCACATAATATATGCATTGTATGATCATGAGAGGCGGGAGTTCGCCTAGGAGAGGTGTAAAGAATTAAATTCACATGATAGAGCTCTCATTCAAGTTAATGGCTTGCCCATATTGTTTATATACCTTTTATTCCGCTTATTCAATAAGAAACTGTCTCACTGGTTCAACGAGAAACTCGAACTTAGCTAGCTATCCACGATTCAATAAGGAAGCTAGTTTAGGAAGAATGACATCCCATAATGTGAGAAAATGGGGAAATTATGTTTCACAAATGAGTTAGGTAAGCCTTAGCCAGGTAATCTCCTCATAAGTGTCTAGGCTAAGGAAGTCCCGAATTAAAAGACTATCCCAGTGTAATATCCCATGTGTTCATGTCAGAGAAATAAGAAAGGTGTGATTATACATATAGTGAGTAAGGACACATGGTTATCTATATTATGACCCTAATGATGATAATCATATATTGAGTTTTAATCACTTTTGAGTATATATCATTTGATTGTATGACAACCCTCTTCTATATAGAAGTTGTTAAAAAGCATTATTTCCTAAATATGTGCTATTATGCCTGAAAATATGAATTTATGCTCTTAAATTTTACATGGTTTGGAGAATTGATTATATTTGCCACTTGCATTTAAATTAATTGACATGTATTAGTATAAGTTAATTAGACCTTGATTACTGAGTAATTGTACTCACCCTACTATCTTCAATATTATAAGGAATAGCTCAAGCGGATTGAATAGAGGAAAGCAACGAGAGGCTTAAGACTGTGATCCTATTTAGTAGGCCTCTTCAATTTTTTAGTCATTATATGTATGTGACAATTTAAAATTGCTAACTAGAAATAGTCATTTTGATTTTTAATTACATTATGTTTTTTGTGAATTGTGTATTTAGGCCCCAGGGAGTGAGTTTATGAAATGTGATATCTGTGATGGATTAAACTACTTATGCAAGTAAGAGTTAGGTATATTGTGCCATGATTATGAATTATTTGATGGAAAGATTATTTGAATCCCCCTATTTATGTTTTTTGAATCAAGGGGTTAAGTATTGAAATCATAAATTATAAGTGTTTTAATATGATATGATGTATTACACCAGTTAGTTTTGATGTATTGCATGTGGTCTAAGTGATGTCAATGGCTTTCAGCTTTTGATAAATGAGTTGGACACTAAGTTTTGAGAAAAATGTTGAAAAAATGTGAGAGTTTGAAAAGAGTATCCAAATTTTATATGTGGTAATGATTTGATTATGAAACTAATGCCATTAATTAGAGCTTGGAGAAAGCTTTCTATAGACACCTAATTTGCATCAATCAGATATCAGACAGAGGATTGGGCACATTGAAAGTTGCCCTAGAAGCTATCATTTGACAGCAAAAAGTTGCTATCATGGTACATGCAACACACCGCGACGCAAGGCCACGAGTCACAAAGCATGACACATAGGTCAACATGCTGTAATGCATGTTCATGAGCCATAACATACGCCCCAGTTTTTGTAAAATCATTGTTTTTTGATTATTTAGCAAATGCACCATTATTTGAAATGATTACATGCTTCTGCCAACTGTGAACTCTGATTTGTCTATTTTAAAGACATTGAAAAATGGTTTTAGTTTTAAAAACTTGAGATCCCAACTTTTATACCCATTTACAACTTGTATTATATAATTATCTTAATACAATATCTTTATTAATTGAGATTTTGGAGTTAGTAAGGGTTAGAGGAGGAAGATATTACACCGCCCCCTATTTTTCTCCACTTTTGTTCCTCATCCAAACATATAAAAATTTGCTTTCCCTCGTTTTCTTCCCATATTTCTGTCCTTGCATGCTTTCTCCCCATCCAAACAAAGCGTAAAGGCAATCTAAAGGAATGTTTGGATTAGGCGAGGGAGATTAATGGAGAGAAAGAAGGTGAAGAGAGGGGATAGTTTTAAACTTTTT
>NW_026556680.1:0-32826 GCF_029017545.1 Prosopis cineraria
ATGGGCTTGTGCTAATGGCTTCTCTTTTTGAAGTTTGGTAAGCCCACAACGCTTCAGGAGGTCGTTTGTGCTGTTCTCTAGGGTTTTCTTCAATCACTTTTTTTTTTTTGATTCTTAGGATCATCTTATTGAACAATTCAACTTGTCCATTTGCCTAAAGATAATATGGTGAAGAAGTTAATAATTTGATTTCACTTTCTTTAGCCAAAGCCTTAAAGCTGCTTCTACTATTCATAGTCCCTTAATTTGTTGTGATTGTTTGAGGAATCCTAAAATGGAATATGATTTTTTCACGTACAAAATTGATTACATCATCTCGCTTGACTTTCTTCATAAGGGTGGCTCTCTACACTTTGTGAAATAATCTGTGGCCACTAAGATAAAAGAGTGGCCCTTGGAAGAGGCTGGATAAATTTTTCCTATTATATTTATGGTTGATCCTCTAAAGGGCCATGGTTTGATGATGCAGGCTTTGCATGAAGGGATGAGAAATATAGCTACATTGCTAAGGGGACACTTTTGAAGTAGGATCAACCTGGGTCCACTCGGAGGACAACCATTCGGAGTTAATACAACCACAGGCCTTCGAGGCTACACGCTTGTAAAGGATATTTTGGTCATCATGTTTTTACTAATACTAACCCATAAATAATCCTTTATATTATATACAGAGCCAAATATGGGTGGCCTAAGGGGCATAGGGCCCATCCCAAAATGACATAATAAATAGCAGAATCAATTAGTGAACATGAAAGCTCTAAGGGATGTCACACAAGACATAACGAGCATGGATTGAGATTGATTGGCTAGCCTACATTTCAAAACTGTACCTTGAACACAGGACTGAGACAACCCTTATCCTTGAGACTATAGAATCCTAGATTTCACTTTGTTCTCAGGAGATGGCATCAGTCAATGCTCGAACATATTGGCAGATTTACCATCTAGTGTAGGAAAATCACCAATTACAAACTTTACAAACTTGAGGTTGAGACTATTAACCCTCACAAGTCTAGCATTCACTTGGTACAACTACATTATCCTATAATTTGGTGCTTAGTTGGCTTGAGATGGAACAAAAATCCACAAGCAGTTCTATAAGGCAGAATCTCAAGTTAGTATTACAGAATGCTACAAGCTCACTTAACGGGCAAGAAAAGCAGCAGATCAATATCTTGTGAGGTTTAAAAAGCTTAGGAGCAGGTGCAATGTACCACTTCTAAAGGTCAAATTTGTCAAATTAGCCCAAGCAAGACTTAACATAGAACTGAGGAAAAGTTTCAAGGAATAGAGTTCAGAGACTTTTATAAACTCATGACTAAGGTTTATGGATATGAGGAATTATTGAAGGAAGAAGATCACTATTGGCAAACAGCCACAGGCACATACTTTGGTGAGTTAGATATGGCTATAGCAGAACTAAAAAAAAAACAGGGGACTATACTTGCCCGTCCTTAATAAGGAAGGCTGATGAAAACCCTAAAAAGACCTAATGCAATGCAGTACACATTTGATACCTCGAAGATTAGAGAAATCTTCAATTTCTTACTCAAAGAAAAGTTCATCTCGTTGCCTGTAGATCATAAATTCCCTCTAAAGAAGAATACAGAGGAAAGGAATAGTGTAAATATCACCATTCATGAAGCCATAGTACTAATGTCTGTTGGGCTTTCAAGAATGTTGCCTATAATGGAAGCAGGCTATATAGAGATATTTATAGAAATAGAAGATAGACTCTCAAGAGAATATTGACGGGTAATAATTGAGTAAATTCAGAAAAAGGTTAATGGAGGACTAGGATGAGAAGGAAGAAAGTGAACATAAAAGCAAGCAATTTAAGGATATTCATATTGGAGAGATACCTTTAAATCAGTTTCTTTGATGCTTCCTTTACAATTTAGCAGATTCATAGGAAATAGGGCTTAAGACAAGCTTTCACATGATCAAGATGAAATGAGGATCATTGAGATAAAGTAGATGAGGCCATACCAATATTGTCCTATAGAGCTAAGGGAAGACGAAGAACCTTGATCATTTAAAGTACAAGGAAAGTTGCAAATAGGAAACATTGAGTTAAAGCCTGTATGCCTAATTATACTACATGCTATGGAAGGGAAGCCTAAATAGGCTAGTTTAGACAAACTCAATATTAAGATGACTCAACACTTAAAGCCTTTGTATGTTAAGGCTTATTTTGATAAAAAAACTCATGACAAAATATTAGTTGATAATGGCTTAGTGGTTAACATATTGCTAGCCTGAGAATGCTTAAAATGGGATGAGATAGACAATATTTAATGTCAATAGAAGTGTTTATGGTAGGATTCATAAGGATAGCCTCGAAGGTTTTAGGGGTATTATTGTTACAAGTGGATATTGGATCCCAAATCATCTCACAGCTTTCTTTATGATCAACATGATAGCATAATATCAGGCCTTGTTAGGTTTAGATTAGATTCATTCCAATGAATGCATTCCTTCCTCTCTTCATCAGATACTTCTTATGCGCAAGTGGGAAGAAATAAAGGTAGTTTGGGCAGAAGATAAGCCTATGGCAGTCATAGATTTCGCAGATGCTAGATACCATGATACAGATGTGAGTCCTTTACTTTCCACACAATTAATTAGTAAGGGGCCCTAAGAAGAGTTTCTTTATCTAACACAGTAAAACATACTGCCATACCTCTAGTACCATAAAGGGATAAACCCATTATAGAATTGATAAATGATTAAACCAAAATGAAAAAAGGCCATAGTAGTTATGACTATTCAAAACTTTTGTTACATACTATGAAAGAATGATTGGAAGACTTTGAATCTGAGACATTAAGGGCTGAAGTCATTTATGAGGATAAATCTCAGAAAATCACACATCTGCACGAGCTAGATCCTGTATCTATTAAGTTTAAAGATATAGCCCCAGAGGTGCAAGAACCACTTAAAGAAGTAAACCTTGGATCCCTAGAGAATTTGAGGATTACTTATATGAGCTTGTTGATGACACAGGAACAGAAGAGTTCCACAACACAGGTACTACAGGAAATCAAGGATTGCTTCACATGAGACTATGAGTAGATATCAGGAATGGTAAGATAGCTAGTCGAACACAAGCTTCCTATTAAGCTGAACTACAAACCATACTAGTAGCCTACTTGTAGGTTGTCTGTTAAGGTAGAACTTCGGGTAAAGGAGGAGATCAAACATCTCCTACGAGTTGGCTTCATATGGCCTTACAGGTATGCCCAATGGCTCTCGAACATAGTGCTAGTGATAAAGAAGAATGGAAAGCTACGACTTTGTGTGGATTTCTAAAATTTAAATATGGCCATGGTTAAAGACGTGTATATAATGCCTATTATAAACATGATAAATACTAGGGTCAAAAATGTACTATTATCATTTATGGATTCTTTTTCAGGATATAATCAAATATTTATTGCAAAAGAGGACATTTATAAAAACTACTTTTAGGTTCTTGGGCTCCATTGGAATGTTTGAATGGCTAGTTATGCCATTTGAGCTTAAAAATGCTAGGGCTACCTATCAGCGGGCTATGAATGCAATATTTCATGATATGATAGGGAAGCAGCCGGAAGTATACATAGATGATATAATTATTAAATCAAGAAAAAACACAAGATCACATTGAACATTAGAGGACAAGCTTCTTTTGAATGAGGGAAGTAGGCCTTAAATTAAATAGTCTTAAATGTGTATTTGGAGTAATTGTAGGTAACTTCTTGGATTCCTTATCCACAAATGAGGGATTGAAGTAGACTAAAATAAAGCATGGGCCATACTAGAAGCAAACGCGCTAAGGAACATAAAAGAGTTACAAAGATTCCTGGGACAAGTTAATTATCTTAGGTGATTCATTTCAAATCTAACGGTTAATATAAGGGAGTTCTTTGAGCTTCTAAAGCTTAACAATGCTGAGGAATTCACATGGAATGAACATCATCAGGTTGCCTTTGACAAGATTAAAGACTCTTTAATGAAGCCCCCTGTCTTAGTAGCCCCGAGGGAGAATGCACCATTTCTTTTGTATTTAGCTTCTATCGCCATGTCCATAAGTTGTATGTTAGCCCAAACTATTGATAGGGGACATGAGCAGGCAATTTATTATTTAAGTAGTTGTTTAGCTCTCACAAAGATCAGATACTTACCTGTAGAGATATCATGTTTAGCATTGCTTTATGCCTATACTAAATTAAGGTATTATATAATAAATGCAATTGTGTATGTGATTTTGCACTCTAATTTAGTTAAATATATGCTCAATCAACTGATTATGATAGGTATAGGGAAATGGAGCAGGCCTTAGCTGAATTTTCATTGATATTTTTATCTTAAAATTCTATGAAGGGCTAAGTATTAGTAGAGTTCTTGGCCGATCACCTTCAGTAGAACTAATTGAAGATGAGAAAGAATTACTTGTATTCTTAGTAAACCCAGGGCCTTAGTTGCTTGAGTTTGATGGGTCTAGAATAGAACAAGCATCTGGGGTTAAAGTTGCAATAATCTCTCTTACAGGCATAAAAAATATCCTATCATTTCAATTAGACTTTGAAAGTATGAACAGCCAAGCTAAATATGAAGCACTACTCATGGGCCTTGAAATCTTTCTGGAATTAAAAGCCCATAAGGTAGTCATAGAAGGAGACTCTTAATTCATCATCAAATAATCAATTGGTGAGTATAGGTGTATAAGCTTGACTTTGATAATGTATTATGTAGGGACCTTTTAGATTTAAAAGATTTTGAGGAAGTAACATTGGTACACATCCCTTAGGCCCAGAATTGGGAAGCTAATGAGTTAGTATAAATGGTATTGGGGTTGAGGCTTTCACTAGAACTCACTAGAAAGGTAATTGTAGAAGAATGAAAGAAATACCCTTTAATATTTCAATTAGGTTTGATAGTACAGTGCAGTGTGATCTCATAAGAGTTAGCTCAAAATTGGCAAGATTAATTTAGAAGTTATTCACAAAGTCCTAGCCAATAATACTCTTATAGACTAGGATACATGCCTAACACTTAATTTTAATTGGAGATGAGTTATATAGAAAAGGTCTTAATGGGTTATTACTTAAATATTTAGCATTTATAGAGTACATGTAGTTTCTAAGACAAATACATGAAGGGTATGCAGGGCTCATTAGTTAAGGCTAGGAATGCAATGGATAGTGTACAGGCATGGATATTACTGGCCATCTATGACTAAAGATTGCATTGAATAGCTAAGAGGTGTAGGAAATTCTAGACACACAAGCCAGTACAACAAATACCAATATCATATATGTATCCCTTTCTTAAACCATGGCCCTTCAAAGGATGGGCCAAGAATATGATAGGAAAAATCTATCTGGCCTCTTCCAAGGGCAACTCTTTTATCTCAATGGCCATAGATTATTTCACAAAGTGGGTAGAGGCCACCCTCATGAAGAAAGTCAAGCAAGATGACGTAATCAATTTTATACATGAAAAAATTGTATTCATTTTTAGGATTCCTCAAACAATCATGACAGACTATAGGACTATGTTCATTGAAAGTAGCTTCAAGGCTTTTATCGAGCAAAGTGGGATCAAATTATTAACTTCTTCATGAATTTATCCTTAGGAAAATGGACAAGCTGAAGCATCCAATAAGAATGGCACGAATGACTTCCTGAAGCATGATGGGCTTATAGAGCTTTGAAAAAAAGAAGCCACTAGCATGAGCTTGTATGTATGAACTTATGGGCAGGAGGCCATGCTACTAATGGAAGTAGCTGTCCCTTTATTACATATTGTTAATAGCCTATAAATGTCCTCGGGGGAATGCAATAAAGCCATGATGAATGAGTTAATTTAATTAAATGAAATTCATTTAAAATTGCTGGATCAAATGATTGCCTAAAAGGAAGAAGTTCAAAATATATTATAAAAGGATAAAAAAGAAGCAATTCCAAATGAGTAAACTTGTGTGGAAACTTATTGTGCCACTTGGAACTAAAGACCGAGCATTTGGTAAATTTTCACCTAATTGGGACGGGCTGTTCAGAATTAGTAAAGTACTTCAAGGTAACGCGTATCGATTATTTAGTCTTAATGGGATTCCACACAGATGGGCCATAAGTGGAAAATACTTGAAAAAGTATTATCCGTCACTAGAACAAGCACAAGGACCTAAGGCCTAGAGTGGCTTCAGGAAAAGAAAACAAGCATAAAGGACTCGAGGCCTAGAGTGGCCTTAGGATCCATAAAGAGACAACAATTTTTAAATAAATACGTACATTTATGAAAATTGTGATATACAAAAGCTAACCTAAATCACTCTAAAATTTGAGCATGAATTATGTTCCACACTTCTAAGGCTACATCTAGTTCAACAGTTAAGGATCAATGCCAACCTAAGGCCATATCCAACTTAGTTATAAAATGGAGTTTTTCTTTAAAATTGGCCCACAACTCCTCTAGCTCTTTTGTAGCAACCTCAAGCTCAGACTCCATGGTACTTTCCTCAACTCGTGCCAACTGCTCATAGTCACTTGCCAGTTGCTATCTTAGGTAGGCCAAGTACACTCCCTAACTTGACTATTAGCGATGGTCAATTTAGACACTTTATTGTTATATTTGTCCCTAACAGACAAGTCCTTTAGGAGGAAGTCTGACAAGGATGATAGTTCTACATGACATTAGTTAATCATCCCATAATAGTCAGGGAACTGGCGATGAAAAAGCTCCACCTCAGGTGATGGAATTTCTTTCTCCAAGACTGATATAGCTTGAAGGAGTTCTTTATAACCTTGCTTTAGGAGTAACATAGGGTTCCAATTAATATGGAACTATATGACCTTTCAAGTATCCCCAATGACCCCCTTATTAAAGATATAGAGACAAGCTAAAAGAGTATTAGCGGGAGTTGTCAGTATTAGGATAGTCATATGAAGAAGCACAAAAATGATCCAATGAAGTGCTAGAATAATAATGGAAAATAAAACACGAACATAAACATACTTGGTTTAAATCTATCATAGTCTTGCCTTTATCTATTGAGTGAGGGATAAGCTCAAGGCCTACAACCTTATTAACTTTAACATTATGGGCAGCTACCTCAGACACATGCATATTAAGGCCAGTGGCCAAGGTAACCAATGAGAGCTCCTTGGTTGGAGGATCAACGCTTGTTGTGTTGGTATCACCAAGCATGGGTTAATCTAACACAAGCACATCAAAGTTCATTGGCCTAGCAACCACCTTTTCTATGCCAGTATTACCAAGCATGAGTTGGTTTAATGTAGATGCCTCAGAATTCATTGGCCTAACAACCACCTATTGAGAATGATTAGAAAAATCTTTGGGGTCATGGAGGAAACAACTACTTGAGGTTCTGCCAGCCACTTGAGCTCCCTGAGCCTCTAAACTATTGGTTTAAAGAAGACATGGCTTGCCATCCTTAGATTCATTTGATAAGATCACCTGTGGGAACATTTGAATTGAGTGCCTTTCCCTTTTACACCGGTCTTAGTAGGAAGAGGTAGAGAAGAAGGCAGCTTTGAGATTAATGAAGGCGATAGAGTCCTCTTCCTTCTCTTAGGTTCAACCAACTGATAAGGGATAATTAAAGAGGATAAGACCCATTTCCTTTTAATATCCTTCTCCCCTTTTTTTATGCTGCCCAAGGGTTGTTTCTTTTTAGGCTTTGGTTTTATAAAGACAAAGGCTCGTGAGGAAGCCTCATCATCTTTCTCAATTTCTCTAACCACGACCTCAAGTGAAGGGGCTATCTCAATTTCAAAAGCAAAAGGAGCATCAATATTGCCCTTTAAGAATGTTACCAACTTAGGAGATTGTGCCTAATCTTGATCTACACAAACCAAAGGATATGTCAACAAACAAGAGTGTGAAAGAAAGAGAGCACAAATGTTAAAACAACACTCAATGATATAGGTCTTTAAAATGTGCTTGAACCTCTGGGGCCACCACTTATTAAAGTAGAGGTAGGCATCTCGATCTACCATCTCTATCTTGCATTGCATCCGGGTGGTGTGGGGAATAGCACTACTACAAAATAACCCTACGAGAGTGCTTATTTTTTGCCAACAAGAGTGCTTTGTAAGTGCTCTCGTAGCTAGCATTCTCATGTACATGGGAGCGCTTTATAAAGCACCTTATAAAGGTAGCCTATTGGAGCGCTTTTTATAAAAGCGCTCCCATAGAGATAGAGCTATGGGAGCGCTTTTAATAAAAAGCACTCCTGTATAGATGATCATATGAGAATATGATGAGCGCTCTTTGTCTGAGCGTTCCCATGTGGCAGCTTATGGGGGCACTCTTTTATCGAGTGCTCCCTTATATATGCATATAGGAGTGCTCTTTGTGTGAGCGTTCCCATATGCCGCTATATACAAGAGTGCTCTATTTTTGAGCATTGCCGTATGTATTTTTTAATTATTTAATTTTTTTTCATATATCGTTATAAATGACTAATCCCAATGTCAAAAATCAATTTAGAAACAATATTATTAAACATAAAATTTGTATATCGAAATTGAAAATAAAACAACTACTTCAATTTCCTAACTAGTCTAATCTCTACCTACCCAAAAAGAAAAAAGAAAATAAGTCCATACACTTTTTGAGAAGAGATTCCTATACTCCAAATTTGAACACCTGAATATAATCTCTATTGTAGTCTTTGAACCGATACATTCCTTAGCATTAACTATGAGTTTCCCACAGTTCTGAGAGTAGTTTGATCTGGTAGAATCTTCTATGAATAGATCCAAGGTCAATGACCGATCAGGTTTTGTAATTATCTGCACATGTGAACTTGTTAACGGGAAGACTCTAAATGATGTAAAACACTTTTACTCTGATGTCTGGAAAATTTAAGCATTCTAATGCATTATTTATTGGGAAGGACCAAAGGCACAATTATAGTGTCAAGTAGCGATTAGTAAAACATCAAAAAATGACTTCATTGCCAAGACTTTTCTCGCTACCTCTCGCATTCATATTTCAAACTATGCATGATATAATGAGTTTTCTTTCAGTTGTCAGATATTAATAAACAAAGACTTTGTAGATGGTCTCTATGTTACCTCGAATAATGCATAGGTTGCTTGACTAAGGTATTGTTGCTCTTATAACTTAAGCATCTCTGCATAAATCAAATAATAAAATATCCTAATGAACTAGCAAGGAATGTCCACACAATAAAATATTGTGTCACCGTGGAAAGAAGGATATAGACAATCTGCAGGGACACACGATTATCCACAACTGTTTGAACATATTTTTACCTCTCACTTTTACATGTCAAAACTATAAATTAGAACCATATCTCAGTCAACAGAATATTTTCTGCTAGCATGAGATCGCAAAAAACATACCTTTATGTCTACATTGTGAAACTGTGTATCAACATCATATATATACAAAACCTATGATGAAAAAGAATTCACTTATTAGCTCTTAGCAAAACCATGCACAGATGCTCATCTACTTCGTTAGTGACAGAAGTATCATTCATTTACATTTGAACTTACCCTAAAATTTTAACAACCTCAAAATGATAAAAGAGAGTGTGCTTAGTGATCCACGAGGGATTCAAAGAATTTAGGACTACTTCTGTGCGGCCCAATTCCTAAGGTTCCATTTTTTTCCTTTTGCATAAAGAACCATCATTGGATCACTCTACGGCAAGCAAGAGTTACATATGTAACATGCCAACTTTTCTTTCACGTGAATATTGATCGTATTAAAAAACAAATAAACAATAATATTTTTTAGAGAACAGATAGAACAATGACAAAAAAATATAAAATGGCTCCAAAGTCCAAAATTCTTGTGCAGAATATATTCAAACGTTAAGTGCTTAGCAAGTTGTAGTTTACCATCTTGGATGTACAAGGTTATATGTATACCAAAAGAACAGACTAAGCATTACGTAATTATGTTGCTATAAAACTGAAAATAACATTAGAAAACTAAGAAGCGGAATTCATTGAGCAGACATTTAAATTAAAGAACCGGAGCCAAGCTCAATTTGAGCTGAAAGAAACTAAACCAAGTTTCGAGCACAAACAATTATGGTTAAATAAAGGCTACATGGAAATAGATTATACTAAGAGAGCTTCAGAATCATGAAATGTTTAACAAACAAACCTTGGAGAGCACATCTGCCACATCTAAAAATGTGATACAGAATTGTGACATCCGAAAATGCGATGCGGACAATGTGCGAGAGCAAAGATTCAGCCTTCAGAAAGAAGACCGATTTAAAGGAGCCGCCACCAAAATTTTAAGAAAAAATCTTGAAAAACCTTTAAAAGAAAATGACAAGGATAGTCTGCAAAAACAAGATAGGTTCGAGGGTCAATTATGTGTGAGAAAAATGTTAAGCACTCCACAGTATCTGTTTGTGAGAACAGTTACCTTAAACTTATTGTGTGAAAATCATATTCTTATTTATCTTAATTCCTATTCAATTGTGTATAAAATACAAATAAATAAAATATTTATTTAATTACAAGGGGATTTGGTTTAAAATTAACTTTTGAGGCCTATATACCCTTTTATAGGGATTAAAGTCCACGTGGTTCGAGATGAAAGTTGTTGGTGAAATTTTTTTTGAAGAGAAATTAATTAAAAGTAATTCATTATTTTGAAAATAAAATAATTTTTTGAAATTTTAATATGTATGTTTTAAATTTAAAAAAGTAATTTAATTTCAATTATTTTCTCTATTTTTGAATTTTTGAAATAAGGAAAAGGTAAAGATTTTAAAATTAATTTTTTATGTTTTATTATTGAAAATTTAACCACTATACCTGTAAAGCCTTATTGGTTTATATGGTAATACAATTATTCTAAATATCTGTGGAGATTTTAAAATCTCACACAATAAAAGAGATTAACAACTTAATTTATTTTACTTAAATTTTTAAGTATTAATAATATTTTTAAGCGTGTATATATTTTTTTAAAGATTCTTAATCATCATATTTGCAAAGCCTTATTAACTTATACAATAATATAATTATCTTAAATATTTATAAAGATTCAAAATCCTCACACAATAAACAATTAAATAATATATATTTAAAATATATTTTAATGTGTAACTATGCAACGTATATTTTTAAATATAAAAATCTTAATTGTTATATTTATGAAGTTTTATTGATTTATATGGTAAGATGATTATTCTAGAGGCCTATAGATATTCAAAAATCTCACATGACTAAAAGATTTAATGGTTATTATGTAAATACATTAATTTAATTAATTAATTTTATTAAAAATGTTTATTATTTTATTTACAAAATTTATTTATTTGATAATCATGATATCTACGAGGATTTATTATCCCACACAATAATACACTTATTTTAATTCTCTACAATGATTCTCAAAATCTTACATGAGACTTAAATATTTTATTAATTTAAATTATAAAAGAGAGTTAGTTTTAATGATGGGCTTTTGGAATCTATATTAATATATACAAGTTGAATTTTTATACCTACAAAATCTTATGGATTACACAGTAGATGATCATTTTAAATGCATATGATATTCTTAAAATTTCACACAATAGATAAATCCTAAATAAATACATTCTCTCATCATCATCATCATCATCATCATCATCATCATCATCATCATTATTATTATTATTTTGTTGAATGTCAATTCACGGTTTCAAACAACCTAAGAAGAAATGCTATGCACTTACAAAAATCTCCCTCTCTCCTCAAATTAAAGAAAAAGCACAACCTCATAAACAGATTTTTGTTTTTTAGAAAAAATATTTAGAAGGTTTCCAATAGCTGAGTTGAGCATGTGATAAGCCATGTATGAAAACAACACTGCTTCAAGTAGATAAAAGGTCACGAAAATTCATTTACAGACAAAGGCTATGCTAATTCGTACTGTGGCTCAACACCATAGATAAAATTTTTGAAAATTGAGGTACCATATACTCCGGAAATGAAGATTTGGAAGCTAAAATATATATGCATGTACATATCCGGTGTGGTATATTTTTTATTAAATTTTTTTAAAAATAATCCTCTAAAAGAATTAAATTTTATTTTTTGTATTTTTATATTTTTTTAGTTATTTTAATGAATTAAAAGAAATAAAATCCTAAACTATAAAGATTATCTAAGTTAAAATAAAATTAAACCATATTAATTAAAATTTTTTATTTTATTTATATTGTAAAAATTTTATTTTTTAATTAATTTTATTATTATTTTTATTAAAAAAATATTCAGAGAAAATGCAGTGTTCACAACATCCTAATCACACAATCACAAGGCTGAAACAGAAAAGGATAACTACAGTACAAAAAAAGCTACTGTTACGCTTTGAAAAAGCCCTTCCATAAAAAGCTAGTCAGGAACACAATTTATCTATATATTATCAGTCATAAATTATTATATATATATATATATATATACATATATATTATTTATTTATTTAAAAAAACCTTGAGTGGAGCAACGTGCGGCGGCCAGAGTACTTCAAGCAACTTAAGTGGCAACGTGCGATGGCCTACGTCCTTCAGTCAGATTCGGCAACGTTGTGCTGGGACAATGAAGAACAAATAGACGGTGAGAATGAATAGATCGACAGCAAAAAACAGATCAACACACGTCGATTTGTTTCTTTTGGCGAGGTTGGGTGACGGCGATGACATGCTGTGTCATTCTAGTTCAGTGCCGGCGTCGGGTATAGGGAGTTCTCGTGCTGCATAATTGGGGTTCACTGAGAGAGAGAAGAGCAAAGAAAGAAAATGAAAAATGACCACACGATGAGAAAATAAGTAAGATTGCCAATTTTTTTTATTGACCTTTAAGAACATCCTTTTAAAGAGCGCTTCAAAATATCACCCTTTAGGAGCACTCTTTTATAGAGCACTCTTAAAGGTTGAAATTTTTTTTATATTTTTTATTTTACTTTTTAGAGCGCTCTTTCAAAGAACGCTCCAAAAGGTTTATTATTTCAAAGCGCTCATTAAAAGAGCATTTTGAAATACTAACATTTTAGGAGCGCTCTTAATGGTTTTAATTTAAAAAAAAAATTAATTGGTGCCTTTAGCATCCTCTCTATTAAGCTCTATTAATAGGGTGCTACTAAAGACTTCCTTATGGGAGCACTTTTTAGCAAAAGTGCTCTCATAGGTTCCATACTTAAATTTCATAGTACTTTTTCATAAAAGCACTCCAAAAGGTAATTTTTGTAGTAGTGTAGCCACCCAAGTGATAGAGTCTTTATCCATCAACTCCATGTGAACTTGAGGAGATAGATCGTAAGGGATACACTGGTTAAATCCAAACTGGCCTGCCACCAGTTGAGGATGATATGACTTCACAAACACCTTCAAAGTTTTAGAGGATGAACAAGTGTAAGGAAGCCACATCTTCTTGAGTGTAGTGGCCGAGAGGATGGTCTCATCTCTTAGAAGAGTGGTAGGTTTATTTTTCTTCTCCACCAAAAAGTTATACCATATGGGAAGGCAACAGCCTGAAACATTAAAGGTCTTTAGAGACCGCTGCAAGGACCAACTCTGTTGGTAGAAGAATTTTGAATATGTCTATTTCTTCATTCAGCATATGCACGCCCAATAGGTAGGTGAAAGGATGGGAGACGCTTAGATCTTAGGGGAAAGGTTCCTAATAAATCTTTGAGAAATAGGTAGTGGTCCATGACCTTAGAAACTAAACAGGATCATAGAAATTGCTGAAGTTCCTTTTTTACACAAACTCCCTCATACCATCATAAATACAACAAAGAAACATAATGCCTAGAGCTAGTTAATTGCTTCAAAGAAGGGATCGGGGCATCCTTAAAGGAAATTGCACATGCATTCCTCCTTCTGGGGCTCGGATCTACTGACTCAACAAAATCTAGATAAAAACCAGGTGCTCTATAAGGGTTACAGGCTCATTTACGGACTTCTCTAAGAATAACTCCATGATCTGAGTGTAACGTATGATTCATGCTTCTCAAGGATAGTAAAGAAATTCTCTTCCCTGATAATCCGCAACCCCAAAAACATGAAACTGTTTAAAAGTGTGATGGTCATGGGGCTTTACTCAAAGAAGAAGGCGTTGCAACTAGGAGCCAAGAAGCTCAATAGGGCATCTAACAGATATCAACATTAACTTGTAAAAGATGGATTAGGTTATAAAAGACCAATTTCCTTCCATGGCATTTCAAAGGTTGGTTTCAAGTGCTTAACCCATTTAGTCTAGGCATGAGGAGACTGGGGCCAGTTGCGAAGCTTCCTCCAGCTAGATTTAGTGAAGGGTAAGGTCGCTTGAGCCAATATAAGGTTACGAATTGAGGTTAGGGACTACAAGTTCGGCTAGGTAGGTCCTACTACTTTTGACAAATCCAGAATGTAGACAAAAGCCTTATGTCACTCTGATTGGCCAAGCGAAAGCTCTAGGGAGAAGCGTTGAAGAAAAAGGGTAAAATGCAATCAGCATTAATCCTTAAAAACACAAGTATTTGACCTAAGGAAAGAATCTTACCAGAAATTGATGCATGGTTGAAATGTTGAAACTTCCTAAGAAAATGAAAGAAATAACATTACACTAAAAACTCAAACTAAGAAAAATACGAGTTAGAGACAAAGTACTTACCATAGCAGGTTCTCCTAAAAGGCCGATGGGATTTCAGGTCGTGGCTAGAGATTCAGGTAAGGTCGTTGTAGGAGCATTGGTTGGAACATCATCAAAATTGGTAGTAGTAGAAGAAGAAGCCATTGTTGAACAAGAAGCAAAAGCATCAAAGAGCATATGCTTTAGGGTCAAGAAATGGCAAAATAAACAAGAAAGACTAATAAAAGGAAGGGGGAAATTTATATTGATAAGAAGGTGCATAGAAATGAAACGATGTTTCAATCCCTTTTCAAATGTGCCATGTGGCTTATAGTTACCATCTACTAGCACACGGGGGGCATTCTTTGGGCTAAAATTGAAATGTCATTTACCATGAATATAGCAGAAAATGGGCCGAGTAACTGAAAAGTCAATTCGAGTAAGTGATCCAACAACAGGGATGGCCTAGATCATGATGGAATAACTTGACTAAATAAATTTGGGTCTATGAATCCCTTAAGACTTAGAATCTTTATCTAGATCGTTGCCTCATGATAGATCGTGTTCTTAACAAGCCCTAAATGTTGCAAGATTATGGTCGTTATAGTTGGTAGTTAACTCATACACATTGCAAATAGGAAGATCATGCCATGAATCCTGCAGGCTGTACCTATTAAATCCCCAATACTTCATGAACCAGCTCCAAGCTCCGTGGGAGTAATTGTCTCAAATAAACTAGTATAAAAGAAAGAGAAGGTCACAGAGAGAACCACCAAAAAATAATCAATCACTAAGGCCCATTGCACTTTTAATTCAAATAGTTTTTAGCATCGTCTTTAGCTTTTTAATTTTTACTACTTTATAGTTTGCATATTCTATTAATCAAACACTTGTTATTCTAATTCGTTTATATCTTTACATCCAGATAAACTATAGTGAGGGAGTTCGGGACTCTTTATTAATATTTAAAACTTAGCATCTCTAGCATGCCTAATTAAATAAAACATATAATGCCTTGGGGACATGAGTTGCAAGCAGCTTTCTTTTGTTTCCTTAGTCTTGACATTGTCAATAAATGCCTTGGGGAATGAGCCAATTTTATTTTGGCTCCTATGCTCTAGAACCTAAATGATGATGAATCAGCTACTCAAACAAATGAATAAAGGTGGTTGCCTGTTGTAATTCGTGAAACATAAAACTTTTCTATGAATATTGTAAGATGGTTACTTGGCAGAGGAGAAAACATATTTGAAAGCGGTAAACCTGGAAGAGTCTTTTTGTTAGCTGATAATTACTTACTTTTGGAACAAGTGGTACTTGCCATGAAGACCAAAGGTGGGGATGAAGTCTTTTAGTTTTTACACCGAGCTCGAGAGCTGTATAGAAGTAAACTGCAACAGAATGCTGTGGTCGATCCGATGCTTCTGATGATTGGTTGTCTGGTTCAATGAATTATTACAAGGGTAAAGTTGTTGGTTCTGTACCAGATGAACTCAAGGAAGGCTTGATTCATTTACTGGCTCCTCCCAGCATCAATGCTTACGGCTCTGCCTTCATCCTTTACTTCTCTTATTCCCCTGCGACAATCAAATGCATTGATGGGTGTCCGCCAAAGCTTCATCCTCTTTGGCTTTTTTTTTTTTTAAAAAATCAATTTTGATTTGTTTACTTGTTTTGAAATGTGGATCTAAATTTTCTTTTATTTGGAATGTTAATTGTGGTTGTGGATCTGATATATATTTTTATTTGTGAAGTTTAAAATTAAAATTAACAATTGAGAATAATGCCTACGATAATAATGATACGAACAAAATAAAAAACGGATACATTAAGGTTTAGTTTTGAGGGAGTGGGGTTGGATCAGGATTGGATCTGAGGAGGTGATAAATGAATGCTCCAACCATGGCTCCAACTATTGGACCCGCAATGTAAACCCAAATTCCCTTGTAAACGCTCTTCACTATTGCCGGCGCTACACTCCTTGCTGGGTTCATCGATGCTCCCGATACTGGCCTACATAGCCAAACACAAATATGCTAGTTATTAGGTAATATCATCCGACTACAACAAAGATTACTTTCTCTTGAGATATAGAGGGTTCAGAATCGAATCCTCAGACACTCGTGCAAAAGACAGAAGTACATTTCACTCCTATAAAATATTTCTTTTAATATTTTCTATAATAGTAATAATCATTAGGGAGAATTTCAATAAAGGACTTTTGACCATACTTAATTACATTCAAAACCCTTAAATTTTTAAAATTTTACTGTAGTCCAGAGGTACTGATTTGATATTAAATTTTTTTTTAAAAAAATGACAAAATTGCTCTTTATTTAAATTAATATCAGGACTTCCTTATTTCACTTGTTAATTGACTTACTTCACTTGTTCATTCACTTATCAAATATTGTTAATTGCTTTACTTTACTTTTTTATTTTTCTAGAATGAAATCAAGTGAATACCTAGCAATGAATAAGTAAAGTAAGGTAATGAACAAGTGAAATGGAAAAATTAACAATAATCCTCAAGTAAATGAATAATATCAAGTATATTAAATAATAAGTTGTCTTAAGATGATTTAAACACCTAAAATGAAAATAAGTTAAGTAGAACAATTAACAACATTCTATAAGTAAACGAATGAGTGAAGTAGGACAATTAACAAGTAAAGTAGGGGAGTTCTGATATTACTTTAAAGGAGGAGCAATTTTGTCATTTTAGTATCTTTGGAATGCAGTGAAATTTAGGGGCTTTGATTGTAAATAAGTTTAGTCAAGGGTCCTTTATTGAAATTCTCCCAAATCATTATTACTGCTTTTATACAATAATAGACGTTGAGAGCATGCATCTAAAGTAATTTACCCGGCAATAAAAACATTCAACATGATTGTCATTCCAACAGCAACTCCTTCGAACCCACCTTTCTGCAAGAGAAATATGGAACAAACAATGAATTGAGGAGAGCAAGGCAAGAGAAGGCATGAAGTAGGGCGAGGTTTTGATAGATACAAACCGCTCTGGGATCAGTATTAACCCCACAGATGACAAACACGAGGAGAGAGGTGATGATGATTTCAACACCAAATGACTGCAGGTGAGACCCAATGGGCAGGGTTCCAAAATAAGCTTGTGGCGTAACATCAAAGAGTGCCACCAAGGTGAGGCTAGCAAGAAGAGCCCCCACAAACTGAGCCACGACATATAATGTAGCCTGTGTAAATTATATTGATCAAGATGGACGTGAATAAGAATGCAGAAGTCGCAAGGGAATGAACAACATGAATGAAGCAGAAACAACACAGGTATATATACCTGCTTCCAACAGGGGAAGAGGCGGAAGAGGGTGAGGGCAATGGTAACAGCAGGATTGAAATGAGCACCAGAGACATGAGAAAGAGCATAAATCAAAGCTGACACTGTCAATCCCCATGTCACTGCAATCCCTGGGAATGTCACTGATCCGTATATTTTCTCTACTGTCAACACCCCACATCCAGCGAATATTAGGAAGTACGTCCCCATCAGTTCTGCAATCACCTGTTCAACCTCCTTGCCGTTACTTTTAATTGTTATTAATTGATATAATATATACTGTTACTTATCTATTTCTTAAATATCTTACTCACTTTTTGTAATAAGCTTTTTACGGCTGGTGACCAACCTCCACTGCTGTTGCTGCCGCCATTGGAGGTCGTCACTCCTTCTTCCAACTTCCATGACTCCATTCTGCTCTCAATTAACTTCACTCTCTGATCTCCGCCCGCCACTCTTTCATTGATATGAATTTATATATAAAATACAAAATAGTACAAAATGACGAGAAAAAATTGAACATAGAGAAGAATTTGTAAATACCAGTGGATTTGTTCTGGATATTGCAGGTAACTTACTGGCCACTTTTTGTGATACTTCAATAATCACCTTTTTTTTCGCAATAAAAGAAATATACATATATAACAGTAGGTTCTCTTTAACTAATAATGCAGATATGGCTGGATGCCCTTTATTTTCAAAAGTAACTCTAATTCAAATTGTTCAGACTACTATGGGCATTTCGATCATTTGATTAATTAGTTTAGTCATTTATCTATTTCTCAACAAAATGCTTAGTGTGTATTTGATTTTTAATTTACGTTTAGCAAAAATCCAATTTGAAGGATTTAATAATTTGTTAGATTTGGTAAAAGTATATATATGTGAATATGCTTTTGAGAATTACCTAGATAAGCATTTAATCTTTGTTATTATTATTTTATATTTTATAAGCCGGGCTAACTGCATATATTGTTATAACTGTAAGATTATTTTACTAGATATATGGCATCAACGGTTAAATATTAATAAATAATGTCGGGGAAAATATAAATAATGAATTGAATAAAAGAAGAATATCCGATAAATATTTACTCAGTCTTGATCTTGATGGCAAATGATTTTTATGAAAAAATTATTCTCGTTTTTTGGTATAGCATCAATATGTGAATCAATGATATCTATTTTTTATTCTGATTTATTCCCGTATGAATTTATATTAATCAACGGAAATAAAAGAAAACATTTTAATGGTTGGAGCTTGGAGAAAATAGGGTGATAATGAACTGAACTGAAATGATATTATATATATTTCTCTGAAAAATTGAACGGATAACTACAAATTTAAATGCATATTTTTTCTACTTTAAAAGGCGGTGTTTAATTTAAGAAGAGAGAAATGAATGGAAGGGGGTCTCTTGTAAGAATTGAGAGAAGTTCTAGAGGGTATCATCACTGAAAAAAAAAAATTAAACACACACAAGAGTGTTTGGCTCCTCCCCATAAGAGGTAATGTGCCACTCTTATCCATTAATTCAATGTAAAAAAAGTACTCATTTCATACTTATTCAATCCTTAAAACTATCATATCTTAAGAATTAAAATATCCATTCAAAGAGCTAAGTTATTTAAGTAACCTCAAATAAGACAAACCAAAGAGTTTTATTTTTTGTATATTTTCAAAAAAAATTGAAAACACAAAGCAAAACAAAACAAAACAAAATATTTATGTCTTTCTTCCATACTTAAATCATGCATTGTCCTCAATGTATGCCTAGACTCATGATATAACAAGGTAAGATCAATATGAATGTATGCATGACAAAAGTGCAAGTGCAGATTTTTGTTTTTAAATACAAAATGCACAAAACTAAAATGAAACAAATAAACCAAACCAAATAAATTCTAACTTTTTTGACTAGGTTGATCTCATCCACACTTGAACCATACCCAATCATCAAATAAATTAAACAAAGCAAGATAAAAGTTTAAGGTTAGAAAGTTTTTTTGATATGTTTAAATAATCAGTGGCAGAGCTAGGACGTTTAGTTAGGGGGTGCAGAGTAATTTAATAAAAAATTAATAATTTTTAAAAAATAGTAATAATTATGCTAGGATTAAAATTATAATAGTATAAATAAATTTATCATCATTTTTCATTTTTAAAAAATATATTGAATAAGTTGAAATGATATTTTATTATAAACATGCTCTTCATATCTTATTTAAATTATTAAAATATTATATATTTAATATGTTTTTAAAGCTAAATATTTTTTATTTAGTTTAAAAGGAGGAAAATATTAAAATATGGGGTGTCAAATTGTAAACTTTACATGCTCCGCTTATAATTTTTTCTAAAGTGAGGGGGTGCTTTTGCACCCCTCACCCCAACGTCTGCCACTGCAAATAAGTCCATATCAACATTCTTTTGTAGAAGCTTTAGAGTAAATGTTAAAATATGTCAAGTTCATAAACGATATGTTATCCAAAAAAAAAAATTTAAGAGTTTGAAATAGTTGTTGAGTTATATGTGCATGAAAGTTCTTGCTTTAAATTGTTAATTGTTGATATTTCACTAACGTATTTTTTGGGTTTAGGCTTTCATATCGACAACGGTTTATTGGCTCTTGCGAATGTAATAAATGCCTTGGGGGACGAAAAGTGGCAAAAAGAAGGTCGTCATGCTCCATGTCGGGATGGCAAATTAACCTGCCTATTGCAGGTATATACAGCCTTCGTTAAAATATAAAACACATTTTTAATTAAATTTTATTTTTTAATAAAATAATTATTTATCTTTAAAATAATTTTATCTTTTTATTTATTTTTATTTAATAGGTGTTTCACTCAAAAATAAATATAAATAATATATTCAATAAGGGGCACTTTTAAAAAAAATTAATTTTACCTTAAAAGATTAAAAATATCTTACATTTTTTAATATTTAACTTCTCAAAAAATGTCTTCTTTTAATAGAGCAAGTACTATATATGTCTAAAATTAATTGATACTTGTAGATAAATTTCTTTCAAAACTTTGCCTTGCTTATCAAGGATGTGTTCCTTTTCATCTGGTGAAATAATTTTAGAAATAATAGCAAGATATATAAATGAAATTTATTTATTACCTGTTTATTCGTCTGTAAAGATTATGGGCCAACTGCTTTTATTTATTGCCTATTTATTGCGTGTGTCGGGTTTCTCCCTCCCCTATTCTTCACCGTGAACTTTTCCTCCTCTCCTCCCTCTGTTTGAGCTGCCGTAGCTTGGAGCATCAAGTCCTTCTTTCCCCTCTCCCTCCATTTTTGGCATCACCAGGTTCTTTTTCATGTGCTCTGCTGTGGCTGATTTGCTATAAGTAATTCTGATTTTTTCCTCTTGTCTGATTCGTGTGTGTTTTTTAAATGGTGGAGATTGTGATTTGTCATTGTTGTTCTTCTGCTGTATGTGTTCAAATAGAGAAGGAAGGGATTGAGCAAGCTGAAATTTTCAGACTAACAAGCAAAGAGAGGATGGTGTGGACTTGAATTTTATTTGAGATTAAATTGATTCCTAGTGGAATATGGGTTTTAATATATGTATGTATATAATAAATCTATATATTGATGCTGAGAATTATTAGACAAGTGATTATGGGTCAAGAAATTCCATTGAATGGTTTGAAAATGATTTGACAATAGGCTTAAAAGGAAATTTTAACTCAATGGAGCAAGTACTTATTGCTAAAATAATATAGAGAGTTATTAAGGCATAAATGGAAGTGAATTAGAGAACTTTGAGTTATTTAAATTGCCTTTCATTATATAAATGTTGAAAGGGAAATTGTTTGATTTGAACAAGGGCTATTAAAATTTCTTTATAATTTTTTTTCAGGATTAAGAGAGAGAGAAATTTGAAAGGAATTTTAAGAAATAAAATTAAAGAATTTTGGAAAAGATATTTGATTGAAAATTCAAGGATCATGTTTGTTTGTTCTTATAGTAGCCTTGAGATATGCATAAAGTGTTTGATGAAAGGTTGAAAAAAAGGATGTTGAGGCAAGTAAAATAAGACATAGTAAAAGTTGTCTATTGTTGATAAGAAGACTTGAAAACTTTGAGTATCATCTATCTAGGTATTCTAGGGGTTTATTAATTAAACTCAACATGTAATTTTATTGTGAATGGTGACAGATTGAAAATTTTCTTTTCTGTTTTTCTAAATTATCTTGAAGATTTGGATTTGCAAAATGTATAAAAGAAATAACAATAATATCACTTGAAGGTTAGGGAATAAAGAAGCAGACAATATTATAAAAGCAACTAATTAGGAGTAATTTGTGTACTTGGAAATATTTCATATAAGTGAATAGTATTCCAAATAACTTATTAGTAAGTTTATTTTCTTCACAATAATGTTTAAGTACATTCATGACTATTTATATCGTTATATTTTAAATTTTTTTATCAACTATCATGAATAAAATGTTTCCATTGTACAAAGTTTTATAAGAAGAGTTAGAAATATTTTGCACTCGAGTATTTACCATTATTTGATATATTGTCAATATTTGATTTTATAGTTTAAGGAATGATTTATTATTATGATTCATGCATGCTTGATTTAAAGTGTGGGATCGAATTAAAATGCTAGTTGCTAAAAGCAATTCTGTTAGCCCTTAGCATGTCATGAGATACCTAGCTAGTAGTGTGTTAGTAGCAGGTGCTAGCCCTGTGAACACATCAACGCACGTGGAACGGAGGGATGAATATTTGTGAGCATTGTACTAAGCTTGTTTTGAGGCTTCGAGTTGTGCTTGACTGGTTACTTACTCTTGTAGATTGTGTGTCCACAACTGTTTGTTACTTACCCTCGTGAACTATGTGTCAATGCTTGTTATCTATTCTAATAAAGTTCTGCTAAAGGATATTTTGAAATTAACTTTTTTAAATGAATCTTGTTAGACTAGTTGATTTTCTTGAGTGGTTTTCTTTGTAATGAGAGAGTTGCATTTTTTAATTGTTTAATATGAGATTGATAGTTTAGAAAGTGAAATTTGACTGTTGCATTATCATCATATGATGATGTTTTCGCACTAAATGCTTAAATGAAAATATTCAGTTTGAGTTATACACTATTTCTTTTCTAAATGAGTATTTTAGTTAAACTTTTGCTCATTCTAGTTATATTTCTTTCTTTTATCAATTTTAATTTTATTTAGGGATGCTGCTCACTAGAAAATATTTTTCTTCAGATAATAGCTAGACCTATATCATCTATTGATCATTAGGAGCTTTGTCGCTGAACTAAAGTAGAAGTTTTTATTTGGACAAGTATTAGCTTTATCTAAATGTGAGCTTAAGTATTATTCCATAGTCTACTTCATGTGTTCTTTATTGATTATAGATAGAATCTTAAGTTGTTGCATACGTTGGTTGTTTGTTGTTAAGGAGCGAAGCGCCTTGTTGCTAAATTGTTATAAATTTGTTGTTGTAGAAATTTTTGGAATGCCTTGTAGAATTTTTAAAAGAGTATATGATTCTTTTGGTGTAGCAAAAGGCATAGTAAGAATTTCTAATCTTATTATTAACGAGTTTAAAGTATTAAATTAGAAATTTCTTGAACTAAGACTTATAGGATATAGATTTTATACATATATCCTATGCCAGGCACACCTTATTTTTGGCGTGTGACACCTATAAGAGCGCTTTTATAAAAAGTGCTCTTATATCCATAGACCTACGGGAGCATATATCTGAACCTATGGGCATATGAGAGTACTCTTTGTCTGAGCACTCTCGTATGTAGGGACATAAGGGAGTGCTCTTTCAAAGAGACCTCCTACATGGTAGCTTGTGGGAGTGCTCTTTTGTAGAGCACCATCGTATGTATGCATACAAGAGCGTTCTTTTCCTGAGTGCTACTGTGTGTCCTTTTATATGGGAGCACTCTATTTTTGAGTGCTCAAGATATGTTGTTTTTATCTTTTTATTATTTAAATTTTTAAAACTTTTTCCTATATCTTTATAAATGACTAATCCCAAAATCAAAAATCAATCCAGACACAATGTTATTGAACATAAAAAGTTGTAGACAATGAAAGAACTTGAAACTAAAACAACTACTTCAATTTTCCAACTGGTCTAATCTCTAGCTAGTCTAACAAATGAAACTATTAGTATTTTTCTAACAACAAAAGCTAGTTACTTATCACAAACACTCAATTTAATATTCTAAACACTTCTAAATTATATCTTCTATTTGCTCCATTGTAAAATAGGAGGGTCTTGCTCCTGTAAAATACTACATGAGAAATGAAAAAAACATATAAGTAATTAAAATTATGTTAATTTAATTTCAAAACACTTAGCTTACATTCTTAGGAATGATCAACTCTTGTTGTATGATTGCTTCTCTCATAAACTTCATCACATAGTATATACATTCCCAACCTTATATCTATATAGGTACTATAAAAAAATAAAAGATGTCATTATTCAAATATGATTAAACAAATTTTAACTTAATTACTCACACTTTAGGGATGAAATTATATATATAATTCTCATTTGCTGGCAAAAATCCTACAATGTCTCCCCTATAACTTAAACGTTTAAAAATTTTTTACAAATTCTACATCAATCTAGAACAACATATTTGTAATAATAAACTTAAAATATCAATCAAATAACCATTTAGATGCATACAACTTGTTTTATTAAGAAAATAATACAAACATTTATTCTTTTTCATGTATAAAAATCAATATGATTGGGTTTTTGTTTGCCATCACGCGTTACCACAAGCGTATGGGTTGTCACAAGTGTAAAGAGTTTTCCAAAGTTATCGTTCCCATGAGGATTTAGGCAAAAGAGAGTTAAACATTCACTATTGAGCTTTAGATTAGGTTGAGCAAAATCAAGAGTACATTTGGGTAAAAGTAATGAAAATTAGATTAATAAGTGTTTTAAAACAATTAAAATTTGTTGAAACCTTAACTTCAAGAGGTGAGGATCTAGGATTATCTCTACCCTTTGTATTTTATAAAACTTAAATTAATTCCTCTCAAATAGATTTTTAATGAAAATATGTGTTAGTATAAGATTTTGATTTACTTGAAAAGACTTTTTCAAGTCCAAATCAAGTATATTTGCAAATACTAAAATTTTACAATCTGTTAAAAATAACTAGTGAAAATAATTTTTAAGTTTCAATCTTAATGAGACTATAAAGGATTAATAAAATATCTATATTTTACTAACAAAACAACCCATTTATCTTTGTAAATTTCAAGTCAAACACTATTTCATCCAAGTTCTACACCTACATTAGCTCTCTCAAGTACAATTCAAGTGAACAAAATAATTTAAATGGTGATCAAGCATTTAGAAGAATTAAGCATAGGATAAAATAAACATAAATATATCATTAACTACCAAAAGAGAGGAATATTCAAGTCTTAATCTAAAAAAATGTTTGAAATAATCCTAGAGCCAGAGAACTAGTTATTTGTGTTCAGAAAAGAGCCACAAATGACAAAATGTATAGCATCCATATTAGAAACAAAGAGAGAAAGGGGAAGAGAAGTGGAAAAGCTGAAGAAAATCTACTTGAATCTCTTCAAATCTTCAATCCTTGGCCAAATCTCCCTCAAGAACATAAACCCTAGTAGAACAAGCCTCAAAAGACCTCTGGAAGTTGCAAGTCTCCCTTCAAAGTGTAAGAATTTTGCATATGTAACCCTAGCTGCAAGTCTAATTCCAAAATGCATAGTTTCAATAAAAGGCTTTTAGCTATGGCCAATTCTTCCTTAGTTGCAGCCAAAACCTCTCAACCAAGACTTTGGCTGCAACCAATTCTTCCTCAGTTATGACCAAAACACATAAGCGGTATTCTGTTTTTGGCTTTCAGTTGAAGTTGAAGGTTTGTCGGTTGAGGCCGAAAGTGCTTGGGCTAAGATTTAATTCTTCACATTATATTATCTTTTTCTTGATGTAATAATTTCATAACTCCTTCTTTCCTTCTTAAATAATGCTCCAACAACCTAATAAGGCAAGAAATTTTGTGAAGTCCAAGATTAATTATACCAAGATAAAAAATTGTGCACAATTTACACCAAGATTTTGTCATTTAAACCCAAGTATAGGATATGCACATTTTTCTATTATATATACCAAAAGTATTCACAATTTCATTAAAAAGTATATGAAATTGTAGGAAAATGTACTGAGATGGCATAAATTTCTATAAGGGAAGACCTTTACCATCTTGATAACATGCTACTGCCTTACAAGAATTAAGCATACCAAGAAAAAAATTCTTCCTCTAATTGTTATAATAAACATGCATAAAGAATATAGAATAGAAACTTATTGATCAAAAAATATTCTCATAGATTTGTAGTTCTTAACTTCACTATCCTTTAATGAGTCAAGATAATAAATCGTACGAAGGATTGAATTGATACAAACAAGCATCCAATATTTCCTAAAAAGATAAAATATTTCACTAACTCCAATATCAACTGGATTTAAAGATAAATAATAATACAAACTCACATTAGATTTTGAGGAGCTAAAAATAACATGTTTCTCTTGACTTTAGCCTTGTATGCATCGATAATTTTTTAAGAATGATAATCAACACTATAATTACTTGTGTTGTGAGGGCTATGTCACACCCCAAAAATTAGGTGGGACTGGCATGAGATATGGGCACAAAACTCACTTCTCTTAAGCCGTGATCAGAGAAACTCTAAAGTTAATACATTAAACACACTAATAGGATAATTAGAAATGATTACATTATTAAATTAGATATTAAATTTTAAAAGAAATGTGAGGATCCTACCTGTAGTCTATGTGGAGCACCTAAGGCCAGGTTCTAATGTAAGTATAAAGTTCAAATTTTCATCAAACTATGATTTGACTAAAACAATTTTTTTGCTTCCATTCAGCAATAAAACTTCTCAGTGGGTGCCTTGAGTTACAAGTTCTGCTATACCATCTGAGACCCAAATATCTTTTTCAGTGAATAACGTCCCAACAATAAGTAATTGGACATGAATAAAAGTAAAGTTTGAAACAATCACGCAATTTAAAAAGGCAACGGTTTTCATAAAAATTTAATAAACTTCGAAAGTAAAAGGATTCTATAAAGTTTTAAATAAAATATTTAACTATTAAAATATCATATGAAATATTATTGTCACTTGATTGCAAAGAAGCAGATAAATAATTATAAATAATTTACTACTTAAAGCCAACGGGATGTACAATCATCAAATTCATATTACGAGGACTTATCAGAATAGTTAACAAACGTGGACACAGTCCACGAAAGTAAATAACTAAACGCGGCTCTTACCATGAAGACAAACGTGGACACACAGTCTACGAGGGTCAGTAACCAAATGCAGCTAAAGCCACGAAACAAACGTGAGTACTATGCTCACGAATAACCATCCCTCCGTTCCACATGTGTTGGCCATCGCACGGGGCTAGCACCTCCTATAAACACCCTGCTAGGTAGGAGTACTATGGCGTGCCAAGGGCTAATGGAACTACCGTTAGCAACTAGTGTTCTGTATAAAGTCCCTTTTTTTAAAATCATTTTCAAACATGCGAGAAAATCATCACTTTCGAGATACAGTTCTCATTCTCAAAATCAAACTCGCATGAATTGTTTTCCGTGGCAATCCAATAATTTTTCAAAATAAAATTCCATAATTGAAATCCAAGCTTGTATTTATTGAGTAACTGACATTTCAAATTTGATAAAGTTAATTTCACAAATAAAGTAATTTTCATCAATAAAATCTCCAATAATCACGTTATTACTATTAGCATGATTTACAGAAAAATATAATATTTCTTAAAACTTAAAAATGAAAAAATTTAATTAACAAAGTATCTACTAATTAGCATAATTATTATTAAAATAATCAATGTGAAAAAATAAATTTTAATAAGAAAAATTAATTAATAAATTAGTTGGGACGCTATCCACTTACCTGAAATTGTCAGAATTCAAGGATTCACCTTTCCATATCAATTGAATTTCTCCTCCTCCAAATATCCTATAAATTAAAATTATAATTTTTTTAAATAAACTATCTATAATTTCAATTATTTCCTCCCAACATCTCTACTATCAAGATGTTGCTATAGTAAATTTGAAATTTTAAGAGAAATCTTTGCACATAAAATCCTTCAAAAGCCATAGCTCAATACTACATTAAAATACTATCTTCTCTTAATATTTTTTTTTGTTACACCAACCATTTATCATTTTCAACCCACATCTTTCTCTTATATTCTATTTCCCAAAATTCTCTAATGTATAAACAAATAAGTAAATCAACTTCCTAACTCCAATCCCTTCATTGAATAAATCAATCTTAACTTAAGAAAATTAAAGTATCATCTTTAACATTTCACATGACAGCAATGAACCAGAATTTCAGCTTCAATTTAATTTCTATCCTTCTCATATAGTCACGACAGCAGCAACTAAAAAGGAGAAATTAGATCCTCAATCATCAATTCAGTCATTCACGCACAAAAACTATGAGAAATAAGTGGGCTCAAGACTTCTTTACCTTCATTAATATGGCATACACAAGGAGGAAGTAATGACAGCCGGTGCAGGAGAAGAGTGTCATCCAACAAAAATAAAAATTTAACAACATTTATTCACTAAATCCTTTACTCAAGTATTATTACAAACACCTTGAGAGCATTACTCAAATTTTAGTTCACAGTAAACCTTTTCATATTAACTTTCTTATCAACATTTAACTTAACATCTCAATAAAATTATATAAAGTATTAGCTAATTGAAATTAGCTATTAATTCCTCAAAAGATTCACGGTAGCAACAAGAAAGAAAAATAGAGGTGAAATCTTTAATCAAAAGAGGAGAAACAAGAAGCTTACCATACGCATGTGCAATGGCCAGAACTGAGGAGAAAGAGAGGTTTCGGGTGACACACATACGCACGCTAACACTAAATAAGGGAAGAGTAGAGGAGGACGATAGAGGAGGATGATTCGGTAACTCAATCCTCCATAACAGCTGATGACGTAGAAGAAGAGAAGAGTAGCAGGCAGCAACGGCAGCAACAAGAACAGTCAACGGTGAGGTACAGAGAAGCAATCGACTCAGTAAAGGGAAGGAAATTTTTAGATGCTCCATCTCTCTCTCCCCCCTTCACATGCTCTGTTTTTTTTAAATGGTAGAGGGATAAGAACAAAGGGTAAGTCGATGACTAAGGGCACACACAACAATGAGAGATCACCCGAAGCTTCGAGGGGTACATGGGGAGACAGAAATGGTGAACCATATTGAGAGTCGAAGGATCTAAATTTTTTTTTGTTTTTCTTGACATGTGCGTATGACCGAGAGAAGAAGAAATATGAACATTAAGGAAATTGAGAATATTACAAGAAAAGGCACAAAAAAAATTACAAAAAAGGATACTAATGTTTTTTTTATAATTTAAAACAAAAATGAAACCATATTGTTTTTTGTCGATAAATTCAAACTTGTGACCTTCAAGTGAGCAACCAACATCAATTTCATCAAGCCACCACTCACCATGTTCTATAAAACTAAAACAATTAAATAAAATATAAATTAGAAAAGAAAATTTGTTTAATTTAAAATTTGTGGTCATTACATGTATAGCAGAATTCGAACTTTAGACCTTAAAAAAATATTACTAGCAGGAGTTCTAATAATCAACCACTCTCTACTTGCTATAATACTAATTTAAAATTTAGGATCATTACAGGCTAGTAAATGAAAATTTCATCATCATTAAGTTTGCCACCACAAAAGTATAATATAAATACCTAAAATGAAAAATAGAAATAATCACTAATATTAAATAAATACAACAAAAAATAATAAAATTTAGAAAGTACCTTATGTATAAACTATTTTGTGTGGTTTGTAGTCAATCTTTAGCCAAAATCTCGTTAATATTTTCAGCTGCTAATTTTTCACTAATTACTTCATCGTAAATCTTCTTTTCAAATTCTATTTCATAGATCTTATTTTTAAAAGTTGTCCACATAATCGCTTCAAGTGCATTTTGACGAGAATATTTTAGCTAAGTTAATTCTGTGCCAGTCTTCCCTTTTATGGTTATAGAGGTAGATCTTTTCGATGAATTTCCTTTCAACGGCTATCTTTTCAATTTGATTGGCTTCTTTACTATTTCATTAGATTTTGAGGACTACAAAACATAAAATTAATTGGTAAAGTCAAAATTAAATATGAATGGTTTTAAAGAACCATCAATTATCATACCTATAACTTAATAAGCTTTGTAGGCCAAGCCACATAAGTGCCAAATGTGTCAAAAATCATGAATATGTCCTCATCTTCTATGTACACTAGCAACTCAACATCATTTTCTATTGGGATAGTTATAGTCACCTTTAAATAATCAGCGGGTAACGGTTTGGTGTGTATAGTACTATTATCATTATACACAGATCTGAGTACTATAACATGACAACACGGTGATTCTAACCATAATTGACATTGTAGCTCACCCTAAAAATTAATAAATTAATGTTTTAAGAAATGTGAAATAATTTGTGAATAAAAATAAATAATACAAAGAGAAATTATAACTTTAGGAAAATCTTTCTTAGTATGGAATGAGCAGCTATCATTATTGTTGGATCTAACTTGTGGCACATTTACTAGCCTAATCATTTTGCTCTAATCTCTTTTTCATGTGATCTTGAAATTTTTTCCCATTCTTGTGCCTCTATGTCTGCCATCCTTACATTAAAGTCATCTTTGATAAAAAATTTGGACTGAAGTCCAAAGTAGGTGCCCTAAGAGGCATTAAATCCAATTCCTTTAATGCAACTAGAGACTTCTGGGGCTCCCAATGCCGTACTAAGGATATTCATATATTCACCATATCATCATGTGATAATACTTCCTATTGAACAAATTGTAAACTAGTTATTAAGTAAATAATGTGAATAAAATAATACACTAAAGTAATCGAACAATCAAATCATACAACACAATACATTTAAACTAAATAAATCAATTCATCCAAATAAAAATTTAGTTGCATAATGCACCTAAATTATATCAATCAATTGTAATTTAACAATAAGCTACCCTAAAAGTAAAACCTACCAAAGAAAAAGCAAAAGATTTCATAAAGAAAATAAAAAAGTTCAGATATTTTTATTTACAATATTAACCATCCATTCATCATAATTTACTCCATTTAACTTTAAGATAGACTAAGATAAGATAATTTCAATAATGAAATTAACAACTTCAAATTCTTCATAATTCCAACATAAATAATTTCAATCACAAATTATCTATATATTTTATATCAATATTATTCCAAAGTCAATGCAAGGATTTATTATAACATTAATTATTAAAAAATACCTTTAATAGCTTTTTCTGGTGCGCTTCACCACGACGGATGGTGGCTTTTCCTTAGTAGAGCAACGATTAGCAGTTCCTCAAGTTGAGATGTGATGGCAACACAAAGATGAATCGACAATGCCGGTGATGTGGATATGTAATTTCAAAATGCAAATATGCAATTTCAAAGATTCAAACGACACACAAATAGAGAACAGATGACTACGGATGATTAGCAATAAAATAGATAATGATGGTGCACAGATGAAGGCATGGGCACATGGATGACAATTTAGACACACGAATGATAGCTTGAGAGAGAGGAAGAACTAAAACTGATCCAAAAGTAAAATTGATAATAGGGTAGGTGTTGGCTATTTTGATAAAAAAAAACTCTAGCCTTTTAGAGCCCTCTTTAAAAGAGCTAAAAGGCTAAAACTCCATGAACGCTCACTGTGTGAATGATCTAGAAGGCTTATGCCTTTTAAAGCGTTCTTCAAAGCCTTAAAGAGTGCTTGTAACATTCTTAAAATTTAAACCTGATTAATTGAGCCTGACTAGAATAATTAAGTTTATCAGTGAGATGTATGGTCAAGAGATCTAATGGGCATGTTTGTTTGTAATTTCGGTCCAAAATATGAGTCCGAAGCGAAGTCGGGTCCATTAATGGTTATTTAAGAGTTTAATGAAGCTAATGTGAGTTAGGGAATGCTAAGAACCCTATAGGTATCCTTGTATATGAAGAGATTGAATCTTAGAAGTGAAGAAGTGTTTGTGTTAATAGTAAAAATTATCCAAAAAGGGGTATTGATAAATTATATTGTGATTAATTGTAGAGTGAGAATATTTGGCACCATTCAAGCTTTATGGAAGTTTTGGGAGTGAGTATTTAAGGGGTGAAACCTTTGACTTCTCAAAGGTTTGAGGTAACCAAGGGAATTCTTTCTTGTGCTTTTCCGTGTTCATTGATTTATTAATTGTATACTTGATAATTGATATTTTGTAAATTGAATGAAATGCAAGTGAGATAATTACTTGAAAAATCCCACTGTAAATGAATTTTGTACTGTTTAATCACATGGTATATGCAAAATTCTATGAAACATTATTAGTAGAGTGTTATGATATGATTTATTTGGAGTTTAATGATATGAGTTTGATAGGGAGTTCAATGAACTATGTGCTAAGTGAAGTTCAATGACTTGATGTGTGAATGTTTCAATGAAATAGAAATTATAAAGTTTAATTAGTGATATTTGTGGACTTTAATAAAATGTACAGTTGAAAATTTCAAAGACTATGTAAATGACAAGTTTAATGATTTGATTATTTGGTATAATGTGATTTTCATGTATGAGATTGTTTATAATGATGATGTTATGCATGCTTGACGTGAAGAAATTACATGCCTTTAAATATTGCATTACTATGCATCGCATGAACTTGAGAAATAGGAGTTCGCTTAGAAAGAGGAGTAGAGATTAAGTCCATGTGGTAAGGCTTCCATTTG
>NW_026556681.1:0-32820 GCF_029017545.1 Prosopis cineraria
AAAGAAATGAAAAATTAAAAATGATGAAAATAAAAAAAATTCATGGTGAGAATAGACATGATATTGAAAATGTTATAAAGCAAAATTACAGAAAATAAAAGATGAAAAACTTGAAGAAAAACGTGCTATTGTACTGTTACTACTTTCTACTACTATCTACGAGGAGCCGATGCCTTTAGTTATTAAAAAGTCTCAATTCTCCCCTAGATGTTGGTGTTTTAAGGGAACCATGTCAAAATTTTTTGAAGACGAAGTGTCTAGTTTGGTCAAATCAGGTTTGAAATGATTGAAATAGTTTTGAGTTGATTGAAATTGGCTCTTTTGAAGAGATTTGGAGAGAGGTCCATATGCATTGTGGCTTTTCTTTGAGAGGCACACAAAGTGATAATTTTACATAGCTCTATGCTCCAATTTTTTAGGGCCAACAGCTATAATTTTTTCCAAAATTTTATCCACTTCCACTTTGCTAGCGTGATTAGTTAACTAAACCTTTCACAACATTCTTCTCTCTAAAAAACTTTGATAAAATTAGGCTAAAATTAATATTTTAGCCCAAATAATTGGGCTTGGGGGCCAAAATTTAGATTTTAGCACCAACAAAAAGGTAAGTCATATTTGAGATACAATTAAATTTAAATATAGCAAATCTTTAAATAAGAAAAGCTACGTGCTTATTTGTTTATAAGAAAACATGATAAGAAAATGGAGAGCCTGTGTTGTGTTTTCAAATGAATGATATAGATTCAATCTTAGATAGACATGGAAACGGATTAAGCCAATGTGCGTGTGTGTTCATATGAATGATACAGATTCCAATCTTAGATAGAATGGTTGGAAAAACGTGGAGAATGAGTGTGGCTCATTTGAGGGGTTGCTTTCAAATCTATGCATGGGAATACCTCTTTAGACCTTAACAAAATTCTCTATCATGAAATTAATATTTTAAATTTTATAATATTGATTAAATTAATGATATTTTATTTAACCACGAGTCATATTGTCAAAAATGATCATTACAATGTTTTATTGTTAAAATAAAATAAAATTTTTCATAAACTAAAATTTTTGTGAATTTCAGCGTGGTAGGTCGAAACATGTATCACAGTTTAAAGAATATTGGTAGACGTATTTACAGTACTCGCCAAATAAAGTCCTTATAATATGTTTGGATTCTTCTAGATATTATACCTCACTATTTTTTAACTGTTGAAAAAATACTTTAGTGCCAAAGGAAAAAGTTGCGGAGAGAGAGAAAAGTCGGGGGAAATAGGGAAAGGAAAATTACAATTTTAAAAAAATGACAATAAAATTTTTATGAATTACATAAATAATTTTAGTCTTTTTTAAAATGTCATAATTTTATTAAAAATTTTTAAAAATTTATATGTCAATAAATTTTAAATTAAAAAAATTATTTTATTTTTATTAAAAATAACAAGCCTCAATCATTATTTTTGTTTAAAGAATAACAATTTTTATTTTATAAATCACAATAGTTGAGCAAAAAATCAAAACTGGTCAATTGCAATTTCTTTTATTGAAAAAAAGCCCTAATCACAATTTTTTTAAGTAATACAAATTTTTATTCTATGAATAGCAATAGTTGAATAAGAAATTACAACCTATCAAATGTAACTTCTATTATTGAAAAATAATTTTTCAAAGTAACAAACTCAATTCATAATTTTTATTTAAGAAATAACATCTTCTGTTTAAAAAATAAAAAAATTGAATAAAAAATTATAATTTATCAATAAAAATAAAATGATCTTTTAAATTTAAAATTTATTGACACAAAAGTCCCTAAACATTTTAGTAAAATTATAACATTTTGAGGATCAAATTATTTTTTATACAATTCAAAATATTTTATTATCATTTTCCCTACATTCTTCACCTCTTGGCAAAGGAAAAAAATAAGAAAGAGAAGAAATTGATGAAAAAATAACATGTGAACTCACATGTTTTTTTACTCTAATTTTTCTCTTTAAAAATGGGAAGATTTTAGTAAAAAAATTTTTATTTTCAAATTTCCACATGGATATTTTTGGTTTCCCATCTCCTAACATTTCTTTTTTTTTTATTCTTATATTTGGTTGTAGTTTAAAATTTTTAGTATTTTACATTTAATAATTTTATATATAAAATTAAAATTAGATAAAAAAATTGCAATTATATTTTTATCCCATTACAAACATATAATAAAAAATATATAAAATATTATTACCAAAGAATTATATAAAAATATGTTAAAATTTGGGAAATGACAATAGAATCCCACTAAAATATTTAATTAACAATTAAGTCTTTTAAATATTATAATTTCTTTAAAGTCCCTAGATATCTTCTAACATTAATAATTTTAGATTAAATAATTAAATTATTCCTTGTAATTAAATTCTTATAATTCACACAAATAAAAATTGTAATTGTTTAAATAAAAGTTGTAAATGGCTATTTTTAGAACTTGAATTTTAATGATAAAAGAAATTTCGTATAGAAAGTTATGATTTTTTATTCAATTCTTGTAATTCACATAATAAAAAATGTGATTGCTTAAATAAAATTCATGATTAATTATTTTTAAAATTTAAACTTCAATAATAATAAAAAATTTCACATGAGAAATGTAATTTTTGATTTAATTTTTGTGATTCATAGAATTAAATTGTGATTGCTTAAATAAAAGTTGTGATTGAGACTGATTATTTTTAAAACTTATTTATTAATTATAAAATAAATTTCATATGAAAAGTTGTGCTTTTTTTTTTAATTTTTGTGATTTATGGAATATAAGTTATGATCGCTTAAATAAAAGTTGTGATTGAAAAACTAAAGCCAGACCCATCATTTTTATTTTAAATAAGGAAAAATTTAATCATTTAACCTAAAATCATTAATATTAGAAAGGTATTCAATGACTTTAGAGAAATTATGACATTTCAAAGGATCTAATTGTTTTTATATGTTTCAATGGATTTTCTTAAAATTTTCCCTTAAAATTTTAGGTTTTATTATATTTAAATATTTTTTATAAATAATACAGTTGTTATTATTCATATAAATTAATAAATGTTTCCTTCCTCTCAATTTTCTTTTGGTCAGTCAAGTAGAAGGTGAAAAAATTACATCTCTTTACTTTTTTCTTTTTCGTTTTTGTCCCATCATTTTATTTCCTTCTATTTTCTCTCGTCAACTAAGCAATGTGAAAATGCATATCTCTCCAAAAAATGTGGCATAAAAAGTAAGTTTAAGGTGCATTTTTACTTGCAAATTATTCTCCAAAAAACATCAAGTGTCGTAAATTATTTGGTATAGCAATTTCACTTCTAATGTAATTAAAATGTAGTATATTTGCTATTGACGTTAAAATACTCCAGTATTGACTGTTAAAAATGCTGACTGAAATTTAAATCTAATAAAAAATATCACCTATTATGTAAAGTAGATTTGAGTTAAGGTGCACTTTTTTCCTCGGATATTTTTTGAGGAGTACCCAGTATCCTAAACTATTTGTGTCATAACAATTTGACCCCTAAAGTGATTAAAATGTACTATGTTTTTGAAAATCCTTAAATAACACAAGAAAATTAATTTTTTGCCCTTCTTCGTCCAGTTTAATTAAAATAAAAATAAGTTGAGCCCATCTGAACTATTGGAATTAAATTAGGGAGGGAGGATAACATTTTTAACTGTAAGAAAAAACTGTGAACTAATAATAGGGGAACGGGTAGGTGGGGCTTATTGACAACAGAATGCACAAGCAAGCGATAATAAAGATGATGAGAATGTTAAGTCTGAGAGAAGAAAGAGGTCCTACCCAATAATGCACTCTCACATTGTTCTTCTTTATCTCTTTGAAGTTTATCATTAAACCCTGCATGGCTTTCTTGCAAAACACCCATAATTAAAAGAAGTATTTCAATAAAAATATGCTACATTTTTTTGAGTTATTCAATGATTTTTGAAAATATGCTACATTTTAATTATTTTAATGGCAAAGTTATTATAATATAAATAGTTTAGGACATTTGCTACTTCTTGAAGAATGATTCATGGGCCAAAATGTACCTTAACTTAGATTCATTCAACAACTAAACATGTGACATTTTAATCAAATTTAAATTTTAATTAGCATTTTTAATGATCAATATTGGAGTATTTAATCTAAGAAGAAAAATTTGTTATATTTTAATTACCTTAGGGGATAAATTATTATGATAAATAATTTAAAATATTAGATGCTCTCAGAGAATGGTTTAAAAATAAAAATATACCTTAACCGTAAAAATTACACTAAAATATTTTTCTTTTGTCTCGATTTAAATATATTTTTTTATGTGTAGAAAAGTGCATGTAAAATGAAACGTAAAAACTGCATTTGCAGGGAATCCTTCGCTGTTGACTTTGACCAAGTAACTTTTAGACTCGTCTTGTGAGTTGGGCAAGGTAAAAAATACATCAAAATTCGAAAGTGCACCCATTTTAGTTACCAAATAAAGAAAAAACAAAGTGCCCCTGTTTTTATGAAAAAATGATAATAATTTTTTTAAATTATATAAATAACTTTTAATCCTTTAAAATGTTATAATTCTCTTAAAATGTTTAAAAAATTTTCTATCATTAAAAAATTAATATAAAAGATGAAATTGCTCTTGATTGAAATAAAAATCTCAAGCCTCAAAATAGATATTTCGTACTCTTAATTTGCAACTTTTGTTTTGTGATTCACAATTTTTTTTCTAAAATTGCAATTATTCAATAATAATTTTTAAGTTTACATTTAAAATTCTAATATTTTTTAAGTATTACAAACATTAATTGTCATTCATAAATTTTATTTTAAAATTTACAATTTTTCTTCTTAATTCATAAGACTTAAAAAAAATTTATAGATTCACATTTAAAATTTTGATATTTCTCAAGTGTTACAAATATTAATTGCTATTCATAAATTTTGTTTTAAAATTCACAACTTTTCTTTTAAAACACAACTTTTTCTTTTAAATTTGCAAAAATTTAACAATAATTCACAAGTTCACATTTGAAATCATGATATTCATCAAGTGTTGTAAATATCAATTACCATTCACAAGTTTTGTTCTAATATTCATAATTTTTTTTTAAATTTGTAAGAATTCAATAGTAATTTGCAAGTATTTGCTCTGACACTTGTGATTTTTATTTCAATAAAGGGTAATTTAGTCTTTTATATTAATTCCTTAATAATAGAATATTTTTAAGGATTTCAAGAGAATTATGAAATTTTAAAGGAATAAAATATTATTTAAATAATTCAAAGAATTTTAATATCATTTTTTCTATTTTTATTCCCCAACATATATAAAAGAATATTCAACTAATAAAACTCGAATCTCTTGGATATTCGCAATCCTTTGCTTTCAAAGGCTTATATTAAAATTAAACCATACATTAAAGATAAAAAGATGTTATTCTCTTTAGCAGCCTAGTTAGGCTAAGTGCCCGTTTAAATTTTAATTGAATATAATAAATTATAAAAATAATTAATTAAATGATAAGTTTTTAATCATAATTAATTATGTTATAACACAATTTGTTTAGATACAATTTTTTTAAAATTAATTTTAATATAATTAAAAATATTTGAATAATTTATTTAGAATTAATTTTAGCTGTATAAATTACTATAAAGGACATTGCCTTTAAAATTAAATTATTGATAAATTTGTATTTAATATTATTAAAGTTGTTACATTTTATTTAAGAAGTAAAATATATTATTTAAATTATATATCTAATTAATAAAAAATTTTAAATTATATTAATATTAACATTTAAATTTACATAAATAAGTAACTCAATATATCTTAGTTAAAATAAATTTAATAAAAGAAAAATATTTAATTTTTAAATACTAAACATCAACTTTATTAACTAATGAAGATGATAATATATAAATTAATTTCTAATGATATCACAAATATGAGCCATGTCTAACAAAAATGTTAAGCACTGCCAAGAATTTTTGGCAACATAAAAAATAGCAATGTAAGAAATAATGTAAAATCTCTCTCTATCTCTTTTGACCTTTGCAAAAATCTTTATAATGACCCTCAATTTGAGATTAAATTAAATTAATTTTTCTTTAACAATTAATATTTTATTTAAATTAGTTTTATAGTAAGTGTTAAGTGGATGGTGGTCATTGACAAGAATTTATACTATAATTTTTTTAAAGATTTAAAGTTTGAATTTTATTAAGAAAAAAATTATAAGAGAAGAGAGTTTGATTTTATTTTTATTAAGTTTTAAACCTTTTTTATAAATTTTTCTTGAATTTTTTTTGTAATTTTTTCACATGCTTTTATATTTCAACGCAGAAGCCCAGTGTTGTAGCTTAGTGAATTAATCGATTTTTTTGGTCAAAATCGATTTTTTTTGTTTAATTGGTGTTGGGGTAGTGTGATTGGAAAATCAATTTTTAACTCAAAAAATTGATTAAAATTCGTGTCCAAACACACGCCAAGAAAGCTGTTCGGTTCACTGGATGATAAAAAAAATTGGTAAAAAGGACTATGAAATAAATATATTTAAGATAAAAGACTAAGGTCCTTCAAGTGTATTAAATTTGTGAATTGAGGTATATTTACCTTATATATATAGTTCTTCCCACCAATTTTTTCAAATAATTAAAAGAAAAGACAAAGAAACTGCAGAGAAAAGACCCTTAGCTCGTGCAGAAAACATATATTATTATTACTATTTTATTATCTCTATCTTCAAAAGATGTGAGAATCTGCCTTAATCTCCTATTGCAATTGCAATTTGCTTACTTTCATGTACGTGAGACTTTGGGCGGCAAACTTACAAGATACATGTATTCGTTAGAAATTAGTTATAAATTAATAGATTTGTCATCATATTTAAAAAAATGAATTTTAATATATTTAAAGTCATGTGTACATCATTATTTATGTGTGTTATTGCTTACTTTCATGGACGTGAGACTTTGGGAGTATTCAACAGGAATTTTTATGACTAATTTGTCCTAATTTAAAATTTGAAATATAATATAAGAAATTAGTGACTAGTTTTAGTAGGAAATGATAACTTCTAATAAATAATTAAATATAATACTCCTTTTGTTCTAAATTATAAGACATTCTTAAATAAAATTTTATACATTAATAAACCGCATTAAATACACCTAACAACTTTATATTTCTAAAATAAAAATATAAACTCATAAAAATACCCATCATTTAATATATTGAAAAGAGAAGGGATGAAATTAATTATAGAAAGAGAAAGATAATATTAAAATTAGTGTATTTAATGAAACCTTAATCTATGTAAAATGTCTTATACTTTGAAACGGAGAAACTCATTCAAAAGTGTCTTATAATTTAAAATGGAGGGAGTAATAAATAAAACATATATAGAAAAGTACTAATATTTTGCTATTAAATTTTAGTAATATACTTAACTGAATATTCTTAAATACTTATTATTCTCCATATATGTTGTTTTTTTTTACTGATAAAAAATGACAGAAAAATACTTATAATTTATTATTAGATTTTAGTTATTTGTCTAACAGAAGTTTTGATTCCTTATTTGTGAATAGTTACTATCCTTCATATGTTTCATTTCAAATCTTAAATTAGACATAAATTTATTATTTTGTCAAAACTCGTATACTATATCTTGAGGCCACTTAATAGTTATTATATTTTATGGTATTTTTTATTATTTGTATATTTGGAAATATTTTTTTTTTTCATTCTCCCAAGAAAGAAACTGAAGAAAAGACGCCTTTAACTTCTGCCCTTAAAAAGGTGTGAAGATCTTCCCTCCATCTCTTCTTTTAGAGATTGCAATTTGCTTTATTATGCGGGGAATGCACTCTATCTTTTGATTCTCTGACCCATCTTTAGTTCTTTACTCATGGAAAAATAGTAAAAAAAATCATCAAAATCAAATATCAATATACCAAATCAAATAAAAAAAATACAACGTTAATAAATATTACGTAAAATTAACACCTTTGGAGTCTTTAATTAATTAATTAATTCTATATGAGGAATGGGATTTATAGATATAAAATACGCTTGGGGGCATATTCTCTAGCATCTATTTGCACGTCGTTTCAGGTGCTTTCACTGTGTTAACTTTTGTTTCTGCTTTCTAGATGGTCAAAGTCAAACACAGCATCAAGTGACGCCTCTCTTCAAATAATAATATAATAATAATAATAATAAAATAAAAAATAAAAAAAATCGTCATTCAATTTTAATTTGGAATATTTTAAACATTTTCATGCTTTTTATGTTGATATGTTTTCTCCATCCCATTTTCATAGCATAATTAAATATATATTGGCCAAAAGAAATCACCAACATGCGTATCTCACATTATAAATTTATAAACTTGGTAGAAAAACATGTGATATATTTGATTAATAATAATGCTATAAATAGGGTTCCGCGCTTGTGTACTAACAACTAACAAGCTTAATTAGAAAGAACTTACCCTTCGTCCTATATACTCCGTGTAGAGGCGAAGAACACAGAATCGAATCAAATTTAGTTTTGTTTATTTGATTTGATCTATTCAATTATATGATTAAAATTAATTTTTTATTTTCATAAAATTTTGATTAATCAATTTGATTTGATTTGCAAATTCAAAGTTAAATAAACCATACCAACTGCATTATTTATATAGTTTTTTTGCCTATATATATGTTTATATTAATTTATATATATAGTTTATTTTATTTCTTTCTTTTTAAACTTTTAAGAAGTAAGTAATTCATATCTTATATTTGTTTTCTCTTCTATTTTTAAGTGGTTTGTGGTGATTTTTGTTGTAACATGTCTTTTATTGGCATAACTACACACGTGCGTATGTAAGAAATTAAAATGGATCATTCTCATTATGTGTGTGGATTGCAATGTCTATTATATTATTTTTTTAATACAGCAGACCAAAGAATAGATGCAACATAAGTCCACGTAGTTCGTTATAAAATTCAATAACTAAATTAATAATCAAACCAAACCATTAAAATTCAATTTTATTTGATCCAAATGATCATTATGTTTGGTCAATTGATTATGTGCATTTAAGTGAAGCATTGAACTGAATTGATAGATGTTCACCCTTGACTTAAAAGATAGAGGGAATGACACTAATGACCCTAAAAACAGACTTTATTATGATTTAGGTTTTAAATGAATCTGATATTGTTCTATAGGCCTTAGGGCCTTTATTGCCAATTTTCTTGAGATTAAAAATACAATTTTATCCTTTATTTGATTTGAATTCAAAAAACCTATGTGAAAAACTTGAAGCAATAGATTCTATCTCTTCTTTCTTATTTTTTCAATCGTCACTTTGCCATTGTTGACCATCATCGGGGTGGATGAGTGTAGAAGTCTTGGTTGTTAATACTTCAACCACAGATCATGATTTTTCATCTCTTTCCTTGCATTGAATCGCTATTGATTGCTGTTGATCGCTGTGACTCCTGGAACTCAGCCCCTTACTACTGTTGGAGGAGGATTGTGCTAGTCGGGATCTTCCTCTCCATTCATTCTTCTTCCTTGTTCCTCTCCTATTGTGCATTCTCGTCACTTCTCTCCCTCATTTTCCCTTACTTCGCATATCACCAGAAAAGAATGCTAACACCTAGTTTTCCCTCTTTCAACTTATGCTTTATACTAATAGACAATAAATCTTTGCTTTGCATTAGCCTGCAATAGTTTGCATCATTTTAATTTTTGAAAGTTGACATGTTTTATCGATAAGATTGTATTCTTTAGTTTTAGTCAAATAGCATATCCAGATTTTATCTATGCACAATGAACATGAAACCATCTAGCTTTGCAAGCTTTAATTTGAAGGTAGTTTTGGCTAAGGAAAGATATTTTGAATGCTCTTATTTAAAAATCTTGCAAGCCTTGTTTATTGTCCATATTATTTTTTTTGATGCTTGATGTGACAATTTAGCTAAACATAATATTGTTGTAAGTTTTGTGCATTTGTCATGAAAATATAGGACTATTTAGCACTTAGTCATGAAATTCTAATGTGCTCCTTGTTTTGAACCTAAAACCCAAAATCTATGATAGTTCAAAACAATATGACTTTCAATTGAGAATATATGAACCTTGTATTGTGCGTAGTGAATATTGTGTTATACATTGCTTATCTAAGTTGAGTTTTTTGTTAAGCCTAACCTAATGACAAACTGGAATCGCATGGACTTTCAGTTGAGAATATATAAACCTTGTGTTGTGCATAGTAGATATTGTGTTGTATGTTGTTTGCCTAAATTGAGCATTTTGTTAAGCCTAGCCTACTGATAAATTGAAATCGTATGGACTTTTAGTTGAGAGTATATGAACCTTGTGTTATGCACAGTAAATTTTGTGTCGTACATTGTTTGCCTAATTTGAGCATTTTGTTAATTCTAGCCTACTAATAAACTAGAATCATATAGACTTTTAGTTGAGAATATATGAACCTTGTATTGTGCATAGGAAATATTGTATTATAGATTTTTTGCCTACTTGTACATTTTGTTAAGCCTAACCTATTGCAAATAAAGTAGAATTGTATGGATTTTTAGTTGAAAATATATAAATCTTGTATTGTGCATAGTGGATATTGTATTATACATTGTTTGCCTATTTGTGCATTTTGTTAAGCCCTGCTGATAGAGTAGAATTGTATGGACTTTTGGTTGAGAATATATGAATATTATATTGTGCATAGTGGATATTGCGTTATGCATTGTTTGCTTATTTATGCATTTTGTTAAGTCTAGCCAACTGATAAAGTAGAATCATATGGATTTTTAGTTGAGAATAAATGAATCTTATATTGTGCATAGTGAATATTATGTTATGCATTATTTGCCTAATTTCAGTGTTTTGTTAAGCCTAGCATAATGGTAAATTGGAATCATATAGACTTTCGGTAAGAATATATCACAAATTTTCTTTTCTTGCAACCGTTTTTAATTAGTTGTCCTCCTGGAAGGCCACAAATAAGGAAGATAGAGTATTCCAAGATAAGAAAATTTATTATTGTTCAAAATGTGGGGAGGCCAGACATAGCCACAAGACATGCAAAAATCCTAATCCAGCATGAGAAGTAGTTACACTATACTTCTTTGATGTACATAGACAATTATAATTATGCATATGGAAGCATTCTTAAATAATATTTTTAGATAATTGGGAATCACAAATATTTTTTATTTGTATATAGAGAAGTAAATGTTAGATATTTGGATATAGTGGCTAACTTTTTGTATATATCAGACTTAAAGTATTGTGTCAAATTTTATATGGGTACTTGTTTTAGTACCTAGACTAATACCAATATGAAATTATTCATATCTGATGTAATTTTCCTTCTTAATATTAGAAATGCATGGACTTTCTATTAAGCATGTGTGGATATCGTCTTGTGCATATTGAATGTTATGTCATGCATTATATGCCTAACATTATTTTGTTATAGTTTAGGCTAGTGAAATACTGAAAATGTATAAATTTTTTGTTAAGCACGCATGGACATTGTCTTCTGTATAGTGGATATTGTGTCGTGCATGGTCTACCTAGTCATTTTTGTTAAAACCAAGGCTAGTGAAATACTTAAAATGCATAGACTTTCTATTGAGCATGTATGAATATCATCTTGTGCATAGTGAATGTTGTGTCATGCATGATCTATTTTGTTATTTTGAGGGTTCACGCATATTCTGAATTCAAATCAAACAAAGAGCAAGATCGTACTTTTGGTCTTAATAAAATTAACAATAATGGCCCTAAGGCCTACAAAGTAATATCAGATTCATTTAGGCTCAAATTGCAATAAAGTTTATTTTTAAGGCCCTTATTGCCATTCTCCCTACAAGATATTAGTCTCTACTATTAACAAAGTGTATTTTTCATGCATGCAAAAAAGAAATAATGAATATATTATAACAAATAGTGATATTCCACTTGTCTAAAAAAGTGAGGGATTATTTTAAAACAAATAATGATTAAGTGGAGTGCAAGGATTCAATTATTTTTTTAAAAACAAATCAATTTTAATAAATAAAATGAAGGAATACAGCAAAATAACATTAGCCGCCAACCGGAGATTTAAGTGCATGGAAATTGGAAAAAGAAAAAAAGTAGTAAAGTTGTTTCAAGAAGGGGAAAATGATAATAACTCGAATAAGTCTTCATCAACTAATACTTTAAAAAATAAAAAATATTTTTGATGGTGACTTTTAGCAATGATAAAAAAGTTATCACCAAAGGTCTACTTTTAACGGCAATAATTAAAATTTTTTGCTAAAAGTTGACCTTCAATGTCACTGTCAAAAGTAAATTTTTAACAGCAACTTTTAAAGGCCCCTTAGAAGTTAGCGCTAAAAATCACTTTAATTGTTGCCGCAAAAAATAGTTTTATAAACAATAATTAAAAATTAAAAATAATTAAAAAATTTAAAAATAATTTATGTAATTAACATCAAAAGTATTTTTATAAAAAATAATTAAAAATTAAAAATAATTTATACAATTACTTTTGGCAAAAGTATCTTCATAAAAATTAATTAAAAAATAAAAATAATTTATATAATTATTTTAATGATGACAAACTGTCGTTGCCAAAAATATTTTTATAAAAAAATAATTAAAAAATAAGAATAATTCATGCAATTTGTCATTGCTAAAAGTATTTTCATAAAATATAATTAAAAAATAAAAAATAATTTATGTAATATTACTTTTCACAGTGATAGGTTATCGTCGCCAAAAGTATTTTCATAAAAAATAAAAAATATTTTTATAAAAATTAATTTACATAATTACTTTTAGCAATAAAATATGTTGTCACTAAAGGTATTTATATATAAAATGAGAAATAAATTATATATAAGATTAATAATGATTACTTTTAAATATAATGATCTTGTTAAGCTATTATTTTAATAATGATCTTATTTTAATCATTACATTTAAAAAATTTTATAATTTATTTTTTAATAATGATCTTATTAAGCTAGTATACATAATTAAGCTAAGTTATATATAAATTATAAATGGACTATTTTTTAATAATTTTTATGAATTATTTCAAAAAACTTCTTTAAATTATAATCAGGCTAAGTTATACATAAATACTTACTTACTTACTTACATACATATACATAAATAGCATTGGAATGTTAAAGTTGTATAGATGTTGTAAGATGTAAATGACATTGCAGACTATTTGATACATTGCACACTTGATGCTTGGCTTGGTATATACATGGTGTCTACTCTGTTTGTTGAGCTCTACTTTTCACTACCACAGGATTATTTAAATAAGATGCTTCTTATTTGACAATTATTTAAAATAAGAAACAAATAAAATAGATGAAAATTATTTGACTATTTTTAACCATCAAGTTAGCTGTAATATACGTTGCACTGTTACTTGATCATTAAAAACCATCAAGTATTAAGAAAAATAAGAGTCAAGTATGGTGATATTCTATGGTAGTGTTTCCTCATCCGGTTCTTGTTCTTCAAATTATTCAAATTGTTTAATTTGTTAATGTTAAATTTGTTGGGATTATTATTGGATGAGAATTGTAAACTTGATTGGTTAATTTATGTTAATATTTGAATTATAGATGAAATTATGCATAAACTTATTAGAGTTTATTTATTTTAAATTGTAAAGTTATTAGAAAATATTCTCTATTATTTTGAGATTGACTCTATTAAAAAGATTTCAATGAAAATCCAAATTAGTCTAAATCGAGTCAAGATAAGATTTTTTCTATTTTAATTATGAAATATCCATTTAGATTTTTAATTTAATTTTTTTTGTTTAGCATCTACTTTTAGTTTATTACATGTCCACTCATTTTCTATCTGAAAGATAATAAAGAATAATGGTTCAAAATGACTATTAACAAAATTTATATGATTAAAATAATTTTTTAAAAATATTTTTTAAGATAATTAAAAATTGTAGATAAAATTTAATTTTAATAAAAGAAGGGGAAGCATTTAACTTGGGAAAAGATAAAACTGTAATAATTTATTTCTTAATTTTTGAGAAAAATATGGAAATATGTCAAAGATATATATGTTTAACATAAACTAATATAATACATACTTATAAATAAATTATAAAATTAATTATTTTCATTTAAAAAATAAAAATAAAATTTAAAAATTGGTTAAAACGTTTATAAGAAAATTATTTAATATTTAAAAATTATTTCATTTTAAGTTCATTTTCCTATCAAAAATAATATTTTCTACAACAAAAATAATATTTTATTAAAAAAATATAGTACACACACACACACTCATACAAATTAACTTATCATGAAAATAAAATAAAATATATATGTATATATTTCTAATAATAAATTATTTGATATATGTGTATGTTATTAAATAATATATATTTAATTTTGTATATAATAACTGTAAGTGTATTTTGGTTCAATTGACAAAAAAGGAGGATTTAAGGCTTGGGATGCGGAGGTTATGGGCTCAAATCTTAACTTAGGCTTATTTCACAATAAATATGTGGCATGGCACATGGTGGCAACATGACACAAGTTGTCAGGTGACATGGTGGGGTAACATGGCACGTGCTGTGGCATGAGGAGGTGCGCACATGGCAAGTGATATGGCACAAGGTGTCAGTTGATGTAGCATGAGGAGACATTGACGTGGCATGAGATAACTTTTTATTTTGTTAAAAAAAAAAGACTTTTGGCGGCCCTATTTGTCGCTGCCAAAAGTCACTGCTTAAAGGTTTTTAGCCATGATTTTTTTATCATCAAAGGTTCGCCACCAAAAGTTTGATCGTTAATGATTTTGACAGCGATAAATATAGTCGCCACCAAAGGTGAACTTTTAATGTTGAAATACTTTTCAAGTCGACAATTGTCGCCGTTGAATGCATACTTTTGGCGATGACAAACATAGTTATTGCTAAAAATCATTAGTGACGAGACATTTGATGGCAACCCTTTGATAGCAAAAGTCACTATTAAAAACTTTTAGTAGCAACTTTTGAACTACCAAAAGTTAGTTTTTTGTAGTGTAACCTATGCATTTATATTGAAAAATAATTGTTGATTAGTAATAATTGTTAGTGGTTTCGGCTCAAGGCCACAATCCAAGATGAAAGTTTGAATCCAAATCACAACTCATCTAAGGCAAGAATATGATAAAACCTCTGTGTTTCCATATGATGCAAAGCTTGCATTGACAAAAGTTTTTGGTTTTGATTTTATAGGCCAAAATTGACCATCCAAGTTTTGAATGCCATTTGTTGGTATAGTCGAGCTACTATTGAGAGGAGGAAGACAAACTCGACCAATATCACAACTTAATTAGATAATGAATAGAATTTTTAAAGGGAGAATTTCAATTAAGGACAATGAAGGAGACTTAATTGTTGGTGGGTCTCAAAAATTTTAAAACTTCAGTTCAATTCAAGAGAGAAAAGTTAAAATAATTTTAATAGTGAAAAGATCAAAATACCCTTTACTTATTATATAGAATCACTAGTAGTTGATTTTCTTACTTCACTTGTTATTTTACTAATATGATTTGCAAATTACGTGAGTTGATATGTCAATAATTATATAAGAATTGACATTAACTATTCAATCATAAGCAGCAGTATTAGTTGTTAAATTGCTAACCTTACTAGTTAATTTACAAACATCAACTATAAATTACTAACATATCTTGTAATTTACAACTAATGTTAGTAAATTAACAAATAAAATTAGTAAATTAACAACTAATGTTACTGATTATCTAATAAATGGATGTAATTTACAAGTAACATTGGTAAATAAATAAGTAAATTAAGAAAATTAACAACTAGTATTTTGCATAATAAGTAAAGGGTATTTTAATTTTTTTACCATTGAAATTATTTTGACCTTTTCCCCTAGATTGAACTGAAGTTTTAGAATTTTTTGAAATCCACCAGTAATTAAGTCTTTTCCATGGTCTTTAACTAAAATTTTCCCATTTCAAAATTCTTGGATCAACAAGGAGGGATCAGCAATATAATGACCTCTCTATGTAAGGCTAAGTTCCTTTTCCTCCAAATTCAATTGATTAGAATAATAATATGCTTTAGTGATTCCTTCTGATTTTCCTTTGTCAGAGTGGATAGTGATTCAAGAAGCCTTGAGAAGTCTGGTCCACTTGCAATCTCTTCTGATCGAATATCTAATGCACCCAAGCCATATGTATGGCACGAACATATGCATACTTAAAGAATAGATAGGTCACTGTCTCATCATCTTTGCAATCAAATAAGAATTTGAACATTATAAATTTAAAAAAATGACTTCAAAAGAATTAACTTAAAATGAGTATGATAATGCATGAATCTTATCTAATAAGTAGAGGTGATAATTTAGGTGGGTTGAGCTCAATTTGAATCAAATTATTTGGGCTAAAAATATCTTCACATATAAAAAGCAAAAAAGTATATATACCTGAGTTCAACCTTAACACTTTAGGCTTTTGAATTTATTTGTGCGAGCCCAAATACCCAAATTGCTAAAGATTATTTTATTCTATTTTTTGTACCAATTTCAATTTCTACTTTAAAAAATTAAAATTTTTCAAGCAATGTAACACTACAGTGCACCCTTTTTTTCTTACCCTTATTAATGTGAGACCAAACATTAAAATGTAAAAAAGAAAATATATAAAGTAACCTCTTGTCTCTTTGTTTTATTAAAATTTTTGAAAACAGAAATCAAAACAAACAATTATTGGAACATTGAAACTTCATTTAAATGAATGAAATGTGCAAATTGGGAGTCTAGGAGAGATTTGAATTTTTGAGTGTTAAGTTAAAGCTAATTTCATTGTATTAATAAACACTATAATGGTTTATCAATAGATAACTATTTTTAATTACTATATATTATGGCGTTATATAGTTTGGAAGAAGGTATATAATGTTTTTAATAGTTATATAGTTTGTGTCTGTATAATGGTTATTTACAAATAACTATTATATATGTAAATAACCATTATATAGCTTGTGTTAGTAGGGTACTTTTTAATAAACTATATAACAATTTTTTCAAAACAATCGATATATAGTTTACTAATATATAGCGATTATTTTAAAGAAACTGTTATATAATTAGTCCTAAAATTGATTATTTTTTATAGGTTGCTTAGCTAACTATATATCATACGCTATATAGTTTAATCTATATAGTGGTTATTTCATATAAGCATCATATATGTTAAATTATATAGCAATTTTTTTGTAAATAACCCCTATATAGTTTATCCTTTTTTTTAAATAGAAGGGTTGCATTTCTAACAAATCCTTACAATAACAAAAGAGATCAAAACAATAGAGTTCAACAATAATATTAAGTAACAAAATATCATATATATTGATCAATAATATTCAAAATACAATTTTATTTTCTTATAATAACTTGTAAAATTTATTTAAAAGTACTTCAAAATTGCAAAAAAAAAAATGCCTATATACTAAAGTAATTACAAGGAAAATTTTTCAAGTGAAACCTGTCACAACTTAAATTGGCCAAAGTTAACCAAACTAAAATTGGCTAGAGTAAATATGTTTTGCCAAAGTTTAATGAACTTATAAAGAATCAAAATTGAGAAAGCCAATGGCTGTAATCATTTATCATCTTTTTGTATATTTTATCCATTGCTTGAATAAATCATGGGACAACTCTTTGAGAACTTCTTCAATGCCAGCTACAGAATATTCCTCTACAAATACATCCTCGAAATACTATTAACCCAAACATAACAAACATTAAGCTTAAGTATGTGAAGTTTGTTATATAATGTCAATTATTAAAATTGATAAAGTATAAATAGAAGACATACTTGGTCAGGCAAAATCACATTATTTGACGTATGATCGACCATGTTTTTCATGAATCTCATGATACTAAAAGCACAATTCATAGTCTTGTTATATTATTGTGGACTCCTTTGATTAGAAAAAAAAAATTAGTTAGTTAAAATATAACAAAACTAAATTTCATGAAATAAATTTAGGGTAAATGAACACCTTAATTATCATTTATTCAAATGTGTCCTCTCAATTTTGAGTACTAATGGATGAAAGGCAAATTTTTATTTTGGTTCGGAACATGTGGATAGCCCTACATGACAGTATGAAACTTTATATGAAAATAGAAATAATAATTTATACATATAAAGAAAAATTAATTAACATATTGAACATTATCATGATATCTTTTTGGTTATCCAGTTGCCCTCTAAGAGGATCGAGGTACCAAATAATGCCTTCATATAAATTGATAATGAGTAGCATCCAATGACCCCTATCACAATGAGCACATATTAGAATGTGTTATACAAAAATAACTTAATTAAAAAAATTCAAATATGACTGCTAAAATGATTTACTCGTCACAAAATGATGCTAAGAAAATTTGCTATCCTCGATTGCATATTAGCTCAAACAATTAGTGATATCCTGTGATCTATTTTCCTGTTGCTCTTCATTCATTACCTCCCTTCTATAGGGGGTAACAAGGGAACTTATCTCACACACCCTATTTGAGAGGCTCATAGGTGCTATCATGGATGTGTAAGGTATCTTGCATGTTAAAATAATATAACGATCAATAAAATGTGTTAAAAAGAAGTAAAATATTCAAGATATCTAGACATATGGCCTATCTTATGATTTTCCATTGATAAATTTTTCCCTTTTATAGTATCGATGCTCTTTATGCAACCATATGTGACATCCCAAATAAGCATTCTTCATCACATGTTGTAACCTCATCGAATGCATGCTATCTTCATAAATAGGGCATCCTATATGTTGGATAGTCATTGATTGTACCAAGAAGCATCACTCTTAAATTGAACTTCTCTTCCTTGTAGCCATTATAGACTTTCACACCTATTTTCCAAAATAATTTCAAGTCATCAATTAGTGTAGTGAAGTATATATCTATGTCATTCTTAAGTTGATTGGGTATCGATATTAACAAGGTCAGTATCATGTACTTGAGTTTCATGCAAAGCCATGGAAGAAAGCTATAGATCATCAACATTACTGGCTATGCATTGTGAGTGCTGCTTTGAAATTCATACGGGTTCATCCCATTAGTAGACAATACAATGCATAGGTTCTTATCTTCTTGCTCAAATTCAAGGTATTTACAATCAAACTTGTTCCATTCAAAAGCATCAGTAGGATGCCAAAATAAGCCCTCTTTAATTCTTTGATCTACATGCCATGTTAGATTTTTTGCCTATTTCAATATGCTATACAAGTGTATGAATCTTGGTACAATGGGAAAATACTATATTGCTTTCTCCGAACTCTTCCTACTCTTCTTGTAATATGGTGCCATGCACTTAGGATGATGGGTCAACGATTCATATTCTCCCCCAAATAAATGCAATTATTGACACAAGCATGTATGTTCTCATAGCTTAGGCCAACAGAGCATAACACTTGTTTTGCTTCATAAGCCTAGCTTGAAAGCTTGTTGTTCTTCAATAGAATTTCATTTATGATAGAGAGATTTTCTATGAAGCTTGAATTGCTCCACCCATATCTTTCTTTCAAGTTGTATAACCTTTATTTTATAGACAATATAGTATATTCACAACCTTCATACAAATGTTCTGTATCACTCTTTGACTTCTCTAAGATTTTTAGAAAATCCTTGAGTATCTCTTTCATGGCAACTTCCAACTCTTCAAGATGGTTGACCACATACACACTTATGTTGGAATTAGGGGAATAAGATCTTTCATTATGGCTTCAGCTACAATTACTCTTATCTAGTGTCTAACACTTATAACTCTCATCAACGTCAAATTCCACCAAGTGGTCTTTAATTTCTTATGGAGAAGTATGCCTTATAGAATTACACTTTACACTAGAAAAAATAATTCTTTCCGAATTTTTGGCATGCTTAAGTAAAAACTTAATGAATTTTTGAACCCCACTCCAGTATTCTTGAGATATACACCTAGCAAATATCTATCTCTTATCCATAATATCAATCTAGTGTTAATCATTTAGAAAGAAAATGTGTTCAGCAACTTAATGTCAATTAAGACAGTTAAAACATGATAGAATTAATACTTGAGTCACATGCTATCACATATTATCCCTTTTTAATTGTAGGATCAATACTAATACATTAAATATCATTTAAATCATGTCCCATTATGCTTGAAATTTTTTGGCAGCACAACTTAAAATTGTCATACCCTAGGTCTTATGCCTTCTCTTTATATTATTTTAACATAAAAAAAAATACTTCAAATCTATGCAAGCAATAATTTAAAAAAAATTGACAGCATAATGGTACAAATATAAATTTTTCCATGCATAATAATGCCCTATTTTTGAAAACAAATACAGAGCAATATTATAACACCATTTTTGGATAATAAAATCAAAGACAACAACCATTAATTACTCAAGACAATGGAGGGAAAAAAAATAAAAATATCACCATTGTTCAAAAAAATCAATATAACTCTATTCAGAATAACCCAATATCAAAAAAAAAAAAGCAAAGAAAAAACTATTAACTTAGAGCCAAACAAATGTTCAATCATTGTTCTATCTTAATTAAAAGCAACGATTGAATGAATTAAATTTAAAAAAAGCAAGAAAATTTAACAATTAAAACAAGAGTATTCAATAAAGCAATAATATATATATATATATATATATAACATTTTTTTTTTAAAAAATCAACAAACAAAAAAAATATAAATAGAGCAATAAAGGAGGAAAGCACAACGTAAGATATAAACAATGCACAAGTATGAAGTTACAAGATAATCAAAATGGAGACACCCAATATATAAATGGAAGAAGAAGATCATCAAACCACCTCACAAATTAGAATGGAGAAGAGAAGGAAGAGAAATCCTAACCCAAGAGAAGAGGAGCACAATGGAAGAATGAACCACAACTAAACGGAAAAATACGATGATGGCATCGACCAACAGTGATGGCGACGGCATTTTCCAAGTTTTCAACTGCGGTGATTGGTCGAAAAAACGGTTTTTGAAAGATTGGGAGTGGTTTCATGGAGAAGGGGAGAGGTTTTGTGAAAGAACAAAGTGTCTCAATTTCTGTAAACAAATGACTTATGAAATTTGGAGGCAAGCGAAATGTTTTTTTTTTTAAGACTATTTAGCCATTATTTTGAAACAATTACTGTATAGTCTTTAGAATTAAAAAAACTAAAAAATAATTAGTCTATTTAATAGTTACTTAAAACAACAGTTATATAGTTGTATGCACTATTCAACGGTTTTTTTAAAATAACCGTTCAATAATTTCTCAGGAAATCTAAACAAATAAAGATTATGTAATGGGTTTTCATGATAACTGTTATACAAACAGAGATTGTATAATGGTTATTATATGTAACCTTTACATAGTCTATGAAACTCAATCTCGCCTCTTTTATATAACATCCTTTATATAACTGTTTTTTAAAATAACCACTATATAGAGGGTATTATATATATATATATATATATATTTTTAATAGTGTAATAAAAAAAAATTCAAGTATTTGGACTAAACTTGTTTGAGTTTGGTTTAGTTTAAATTTTTTTAAGTTTATTCAAGTGATCGAATATAATTAAGTTTGAAATGAAAGAAAATTTTACATACTTTCAAGCCCAACTTACAGTTTTTTTAGGTATATTTAGGTTTATCCATTACACCTGACCTAAATTACTTCTAGGCTAATAAAACCAAACAATATATAAAAAGAAAAGGGAAAAAAAGAGTGAATAGCGAATACAGACAAGCGAAGGAGAAGGCAGAGCTGGAAAAGTGGACAGGATATCTTGGAGGATCATGTAATGAGACTAAAAGACAATTCATCACGAAACACAAATACAAAGACACATCAATCTCATGTTTTGTTTTACATGCCAGTCATGCGCCTCCCCAGAATATTGCTGATAGCGACCATGACAACGAGGAAATACATATAATCCTATCCTTTTCTCTGGAAACAAACAACCAAACTCACCCATTAATTCTCACGCACAAACAAAATGACTCGCATAACATGCCAAACCACGGTGGCGTTTCTGTTGTAATATGTAGGTTCAAAGCCACGCTATCATTAATCATCCGAGGAGATTAATGAATCAAATTAATTAGTCGGTTACCACTATCCTAATATGCTATGTTGTCATGCCTTGCAATCATACATAAGACAATATATTAATTATATACATATATATATATATATGTATGCATTTATTATGCTGCTGATGGCAAAATTATATATTGTACTCTCTCCATTTAAAAATATTAGGTATTTTTAACCGAATCTCACCCTTCAATAAAGTAGTTACCTACTTTCAAACTAACCATATCTTTTTATATTCATACCTATTAAACACTTTATAATAAATATAAAGTCACTATCAATAGGGACACTTTTAAGAAAAGACAATGATTACACTTTGAAAGATTAAAAATATTTTATATTTTTTAACATTTAATTTCTTAAAAAATATTTTATATTTTTGAATGGAGTAAGTATAAGATTTGGGTGTGGGGGGAAGGAAAAGCACTTCGATTCTCCTGGCAAGCATGAATGTTTGATTTCATGTTGACTATAAGCAAACGTAGATTCTAATCCATTCACTGCTAGAAAAAATTTTATTTAGCCTTCCAATGCTAAATCTCTCACTAAATGGCATTTATCACTCGTTAGTTAATAATGAATTTCGTCACTCATTAATTTCATAGCATAAAACAAGCTAACTAATTTCAGCTACGAAGTACATTTCTCTTCTAACTTTCACTACTAAAAAAAAATGAAATTAGTTAGCAAAATCTGTCATTAATTTTAGATTTGATGATGGATCATCTGTCACGGATATAGCATTACTATTTTAGCAACAGAAATGAATCCGTCACTATTTGTCACTAATTAATAAACTTTCATCATTAATTTATTTTATAATTAAAATTTTTTGTGAGAAAATCAATCTATGTTAATTGTCTTTACTTGTTACATTGCCACTTCTTGAACTCAAAATCTCTATTTCTTCATATATAATTTTTTTAATTGGGCTATAATGAGTTTTCAATCTGTAAACAAAATTTAATATTTATAACTTAATTGAACACATATATTTAACTTGATATATTTTTTATATATTTAATATATTATTATTAATTAAATATGTTGATAATATGTATTATCACATATATACATTAACACATATAAATATATAAATTAATATATATTATTACTTAATAAATATATTTTTAATATCAATTATTTACTAAATTTATTATTTAGAATAAAAAAAATTTAGTATTTTTTTCTATATCATTTTATATTATATATTTTATTTATAATAAGAAAAAATAATTTGATTAATTATTTAATTCAGAAATTTTGAAGATTTTTTTCATATGAATCTCTCTATGTTTATTATAAATTTTTATTTTTATAAATATTTAAGTATATTTTACTAATTTTTTTATTAAAACTATGCCACTAATATAAAGATTTAATGATGGATATTAGTGGAAGAGTTGAATTTGTCATTAAATTTATAAAATTTAGTCAAAATAAAATGACATCCTATATACATAGAGAGATTCATAACTAATGCCTATAATGTCATTGAATGTTTGTCACTAATTTTAATTTTTCTAATAGTGTTTGGGAGCATTAAAAATGGAATGTATTTTGTCACTAAAATTAGTGAATCTATTTTCCATTTAGAAAGGGATATATATCATTTATGTCTTAGTAAATATGTCTATACTTAAAAATGTCCTTCTAATATCACATCACTTACCATGTGCATGGGCAGTGCTATGTGTAATTCGGAGAGGAAATGCACCTCTTGAATTTAGAGAAAATTACAAGAAGAGGTTATATGTTTCACTATTTTGCATTTCTTGGTTCAAATATTTTGCACCCCTTAGCTTAACTTTAAAAATGTTTGGGTTCCAAAAAAATTTTCAATATATTCAGCTAAAGCTAAAAAAAATGCTGCACCCCCTAGCCTAGAGTCTTGGCCCTGCCAACGACCACTTGTGCATCTATTTAAGAGATGTCACTTACCACCTTGCATCATGTGTGGATCACCTATGCCATGTCACTAGTTGCCTTGCACCATGTTGCTTGCCACTTGTACATCACCTCATTCCATGTTACCTATTATTTCATGTCATGTCACCTGCCAACTACTATATCACATATTTATTATATTTATGCTAATGTTAAGACTTGAACATTTGACCTTCTACTTCTAACCCTTATGCCCTTTTTCTTTGTCAGTTAAACTGAAATGAATCTACAGTTATTATATGAACAATTAAATAATATCATTTAATTAGATATATATATTAAATAATATATTATTAAAAATAAATATACATATTATATTTTATTTTTAATTATTAATATGATAAAAAAATTTATATTTATATTTATACTTATATGACTCCTTATATTATATTTTTAATAAAATATTTTTTGTTAGGAAAATGAACTTAAAATGAAAAAAATTAAATATTAAATAATTTTTATAAATATTTCATTTAATTTTTAAATTAAATTTTTATTTTTGAAAGAAAATAATTAAATATAAAATTAAAAGTTGCTGTCAAAAATCTTTTTTTTTTTTGTAAGGATCAGGGAGAGATAGAATTCCACACCAAATCCCTTGCTAATACTTTTAGTATTTCAATAATTATCTTATTTTTATAAATACATACAAATACCTTGCTATTTTTCTCACTAACTATCTATTTTTAGAAGTTTAAAAATGTGTCTCTAATTCTCTCATTAATTATTTATTTTTTGAAAGGTATAAAAATGCAATGCTAATTTTTTTAATTATCTTATTTTAAAGAGGAATACAAAATCCCTCACTTATTTTCTCATTTTAAAAAGGTATAGTATATCTCTCTATTTTTCTCATTAATTATTTTATTTTATAGAAGGGTTGACAGTTCCTTATTATTTTTTCTCTTTAATTTTAAGTCAAACTATGAAATTAATATTTCTAGCTAACTTTCTCATTAATTTGGCATTTTATAGAGGAATAGACAATTCCTCACTTAATTCTTTTACTAATTTATATTTTTCTAGTAGTAATTACGTATGAGATGAAGATGGACTTCCTTGATTGGCTCAGGCTATGAAAAGTAGGAGTATATTTAATTAATTTTATTTTTTTAACCTTTTTATATTTTTAAAAATAAATAAAAAACAAAATTTGTTTGGGTAAATATTTTATATTTAAATATTTTTAAAATTGTTCTCATTTTTTATTTTTAAAAATGAAAAATGAAAAAAGATCTTAAAACTGTTTTTCATTCTCTCTCTCTCTTTTTTGAAATTTTAAAACAGCCAACATTTAACTATTGTAAATTATCTTCAATGGTAACTAATCACTATAATAGGCGATCTCTATTGAATATTAGCGGTCACCACGATCAGCCATTTTTAACTCTAAAATTATTTTAGAGTTAACATAATCTAACTTATTTTTGTTTCATTTTGTTTTTTAAAAAATTAAAAATTTCTTTATGAAAAATAAATAATAAAACAAGCCCTAGATTTCTTCCATGGAATCCAAAAATCTAATTCTCATTTTATCATTATACGTTGTTATGACTATTTTTTTGTCATTTTTTGAGATGAATATTTTTTATTTATTTTCTTATATGATGAGAACTTCTCTTTGATGAGATGAGATGCAAAACATTTAATTGCCTTGTGTGTGGTTAAGAATGCCCATTTTTTTTAAATTTAATTACATGATTCTTCCTTTCTTGCCATAATATTGAGTAAAATTATTATGAAATTTAGTTTTTACATTATTTTTAAGGTGAATAAGTAAATTAGCCCTTAAACTATAGGTTCAAAAATATTTGTGATTCTAAACTTATCTTTTGTGCAATGTTCTTCTTTAACTTTTGAAAATAGTACAATTTGAGTCTTGTTGTTAATAAAAATTATTTTTAACTATTAGTTGATTAGGAAATAAGACAAAATAACCTCAAAAATTTAAAAAAAAGGATCAATTAATTTTTTTGTACTTTTATATAATTTTTGGGTCCTTTACTACAATTTTTTGACATTTTTTCTAATTTTTGAAGTCTTTTTTGTCATTTTCTAATTAACTAATTGTTAAAGTTAATTTTTGTTAACAATAAAGATCAGATTGCATTGTATGATTTTTAAAAGTTAAAAGGAAACATTATACAAAAAATAAGTTTAGAATTTTAAATACTTCTAAACCATTGTTTAAGTGTTAAGAATTAATTTGCTCATTTACCCTTATTTGTATCTTCCTTCCAATTATTTCATATATAATAAGATCAATTTATAACAACAAAAAATTGATATAATCAGTTTCTCAAAATGATACTAGCCAGGATGATATATTATATTTAGTAGGCTGCTTCTCTCATATAGGATGCTGCGGCAAAAAGTGAAATTTATGATGAAAATAAAAAAAAATGTTAAACACAAACAATTTCACAACAACTAGCATGCTTAAAAATGATTAAAATGCTATACATCAATTTCAGAGATTAAAAAGCATGCTGGTCAGTTTTAATAATATTCTCATAATAATAGTTAATAGGCCTTCAGTGGGCACAGCAACATTCCCATGTGTGTATACATGTACAATAATAAACCAATAGATATCCCAATATGAGAATAAATAATAATGTTACCTTCTCGCCTTATTAGCTAAACAATACCAACCATCAATGAGTTCTCTAGTGCCAAATATCCCTTATAATTACACATCTACATAATTTATATCACAATTGATTAAAACAAAGTAAAAAGAGCAAATTAAATTAACTCTAAATTTCAAATTTCCAAAATTTGTCTCAAAGTCAATTCTTATTTTCTAAATTCAATTTATTTCTACCCTAACTAATCCATTGGAACCCCAAATTACCATCCAATAATAATTGATAACAAATATCTAATTTTCCCTATTTAAGGCAAAATATCCAACGCACTTACCTTGAAATTCCTCATCAAATTTGCTATAAAGCAAGCATACCAAATGAATTTTACAAATTCTAAACATTTTATAATCTTTTATTCATCCCAAATCACATTCTAAACTATTAAAAAGCCTACAAGTTCTCATTTTCATAATTATGCCAAAAAATCATTTTCAGAGTAAAAATCTCAAGGATTCAATGGTAGCTAAAATCAAATCTACCTACTATGAAAATTTAAATTAAACATAAAATCCTTATTAAAAAAGATTCTTAACTGAAATAATTTTTTAATCAAATAATATTCAAATTGCTCACTCCGAAAATACCTCAAAAAATTCATATTAATTCTCCCATGAATAAAAAAACCATTCAAACTTGTATTTCAATCTCACAATCAATTTCCAACAAGTGTCTTTAAGTTATCAAAGTTTTAAGTATTAATTAACTTTAAAAATCAAAATCTCTCATTTTACACTTGGGGGCTCAATCTTAACATACTCAGATGTAAAAATTTAACCTTATTATATTCAACAACCTAAACCAATTAAATTTTAGTACTAATTTACCTCAATAATTCTATAGTTCTCAATTAATGAAACTTAATACTTACTCTGAGCTCTAATCTTTAAACTTGCTATGCCCCCCTCAATATTTACGTCATTGAAAAGCTCTCATTGCATAGAATAATTTATGTGAAGGGATTTTTGTGATTGGGAGGGCTTATAAGTATGAAATGGAGCTTAATTGAATCTCCTATTATGGAGGACGCGCACACTCTCTCCATTGGTGAACAAGATGATGACAAAAGAGCAATTGAATTAAGTGTCGATGTGGGGAGAAGAGTGACACCTTTTCCCTTACTCTCTATTTCTCTCCTTTTCTTTTCATCATCATTACATCAAAGTTTTTCAATGGTTCATATTTAGTTTTTTATAAAATTATTATTTTAATTTTACATAAAATATATAAATAAAATATGATTGTTTAAATTGTTTAGATCAAATTTTAATAGTTCAAAAATATATATATATATATATATATGTATGTATGTATGTATGTATGTATATTTATGTAAAATTAAAATAATAATTTTATTAAATATTAAATCTAAACTGTTAAAAACTTTGATCCATAAAAAATGAAGAGAAAAGAAAAGAAATGGAGAGTAAGGAAAAAGAAAACAACCCTCCTCAATCAAGGTGATGTTATAATATGTGTGGGTCCCATAACATTTTCTTTTCTTTTCTTTCTTTCCTTTTATTTTTTTATCTAATTTTTCTTTCTTTTTCTCTCTCAAAACTTTTTGTTCTATAATTTCTTATGAATTGCTTATAATTTTCTATATTTCTCTAAGACTATCATAAAATTCATATGAGTAGACTTAATTTACATAATTACTTAAATTTAAATTTTCATAATATTTAAATAATTATAATCTCTTAAGTAAAAAAGATAATTTTGTAAATGAGCCCAAGAGGAGGTGAATTGAACTAATAAAATTTTTTACAAATAATGCTTAATTTAAATAAGATAAGAGAAGGAAGGATATCACCAAATATGATGAGAGTTAGAGAGAGAGATAAACATGCACAAGTATTTATTCTAGTTTAGTTCTAATCACTCTAACTTATGTTCAGTTCTCAAGTTTCACTTGAGATTTTAACCCACTAATGCCTTTAAGATTAATTTAGGCTCTTAGTTGTATCAGTACAATTCCAGACAACTAGTTTTAATCACTATCCCTTACAAATGTAATGATTGAACCTACTTAAGCTCCTTGAGCTTAAGTCCTTTGTTCTCTAATATGTAAAATAGAGGTAAACAAAATAAGTTTATATAGTGAACTACTTTAGCAAATGCTCTTTCAAAGAGTTGATTTATAATCAATAATGTGCAAAATCAATAAATGAATTTACAAAAGGTTGGTAAAAAAACAAATGCATTAGATCATGTAATCACTATTCTACATCTGTCTTCATAGATGCATCTATTTACAGTTGAAGTTGTTGATAAATTCATTAGACACATTGAAGTAGCTATTAGAGTGTTCATCTTCTTTCTTTTGAGCTTCTCCAGGAAGTATGGTGTTTGCATGGTGCTTTTCGATAGAGTTTCTTGCTTATGGCAAGAAAGGCAATGAACAGCTACATGCATTTAATGCTTTGATAAAAGTAGGTAAAAGAATACCGATAGAGCAAAATGCAATATGAGTAGTAGGAAAAGATTTAGAATTGATAAGTTATTAAATCCACCCAAAGTTGTGTTTAGAATGATTTTAGATGATAGAAAATGTGTACACAACTCTTAAAAATGAATGGAAAGGATTAAATCAATGAAACTAAGCTATTCATGAGTACAACTTCTCAGTAACCAAGGTTAATATAACCCATACAAATTGATGTCAATTAATTACTAGGATGCAAATGGCAATTATAACATTCATAAATTTCTATATTTTTCTTTCAAATTATTGGCCATGACCACAAAACTAACAATGATGTGATCGAGCATCCATATAAGTCAAAATCACTATAAAAAAGGGAATACAAAAATATCAACCATGTGCCTCATACAAGTAATATGCATGAACACAACAATAACAACCATGTGGTCCTAAAGGACATGAGAAATTACAAAAATAACAACCATGTTACCTCCACATGTTATGCATGATCAATACCATCTTTATACCCTCCTAATATCTCTGACACAAAATTGGTGGCTATTCAATAGATTTTGTCCTTACTATTAGACTATCCAAGCCTTCCATATGTGAATAGCTTCCTGGCCAAGGCTACTATACTCATTTTATGAGTCATGATTTTTTCTCAATATTAACAATCACAGGGTCTCGTACCTCTAAGCTAGCCTTTTCATGAACCGGTGAAAACTAGTTAGGTTTAAATATTTTGATGAACAAGTAAAATAGTTTCTTGAAGAATAAGTAGGACAAATTAATAGAGGCAAGCCATCATATACCAAATGGCAGCCTTATTACACTGATTTAGAAATCTCTACTCCTCCCCCTATAAGCAAACTCCTACTTTAAATGCTTATGCAATGCAACTAATGCTCCACAAGGACATGTTCAATATCAATATAACATTTGTATATGGATTATAAGCATTTATCATAACATGCATTTTCTCAACATCCTTGATAATCTCTTTCCACAATCTAAATCATACCCTACTCATATTTCAATTAACAAAATCCCTTGTTATATACTCATTTATATGTATATTCACATACTTATATTCAACAATGACAACCACATAGTCTAACATATTCATATTTTTTATTTTCATCAGCAAAGCTCGTCACATTATTTGCCACTACTGTAATTTGCATCCAAAAATGAGATTACAAACATCAATTGGTCTTTCAAACTTTTTATTTCAACATGCAATCAATTAATAAGAAAATGCATAAACTAAATTTTTCTCGATTACCTCAAACTTTTAAGAGGTCAAATATACCCCTAAAATAAACACTTCCAAGCTTCACTTAGCTTAAATGGGGCCAAAAAAATGATTAATTTATAATTAATTGCACCAAAAATCATCAAAATCTTCATTAGGATAATTTCCACTATTTAGTCAACACTTCTATCATTATGAAAATTTCAATCCCTTACATTCAAACTTACTCATAGAGTCTATTAGTTTTCTTTAACTCACATTAGTCGTAATGCACTATTAAAACACCATTAATGAGATTCTAGTCATCTCAACCACCACACTTAATGCCATTTTTGGCCATTAATGGCTTCACCAACCAAATACTCTTAAACCCATCAATGCTAGGTTTAAATAATTTAAATAACTCCCATTAACACTATTTAAGTCAATGTTCTTGCACCCATAACATCTATAAATCTAAAAATCATCATACTCAAATAAACACTAACTCAAAACTTCAAGAAAGATGAAAAGGAAAAGGAGAAAGAAGCTTTATCTTGCTCCAAATTACTTCCAACCCTTCTAAATGGCAAACCCTAGTAGAGCTCTTCATGTGCTCCTTATTTCTTTTTTGTTTCTCTTCAATTTTCTATTTGATTCTTGCTCTTATTTCTATAGAAACACGACCATGTGCTGCAGTGCTTGCCATACATGCCATGGCATGTAGCATAGAGATACTTCCTCTTGTTTTTCTTCCTTTTTAAGGTCTGGTTATCCCACCTCTGCTTTAAGCCTATCATAAGCCTAGAGCCAAAATCCAAAACATTTGTTAGAACCCTTGAACCACCTACCACATTAAATTACTTAACTACCATCATTTAACTTAATGTAATTAGGGTTAACTTTTTGGGATATTACATACAAAATAGTCATCATGAATCATAAAGCCCTCCTAAGCTCACCATAAACACAAAACGGTTAAATTAAGTAAAATTTGAAATATACCTAAAAACCTCAAGGAGTATAAAAACCCTTTAAAATGTAGTTTGAGATCAAACTTATTGATATTTAAAAATATTAAAAGTTTGGAAGACAAAGGGAACTAAAACATAGGAAAACATGGCCCAAAATGTCATTTTGATATATTTTGGCATAGATGCCACGGCATGTGGTCCATGCACTACATCATATGGCACAAAGAGGAAAATTTAACCTCTATACCATGCATCATGGCATGTGTACAAGATGCTGCTGCTCACATGCCTTTGTCGTGACAGCAAAATGCAATCATGATAATTTTTTAGGTGAACTTTAAACTTGCACCATTTTTGCATCTGATATCTAATTAGCGTAGTTTAATTATCCACACGAAGCTTTTTTATAATCTAACTAATAATATAAGTTTTGTTACATTCTAATGTCGTATATAAAATTTGGATATCTAGATGTAAAAAGTCAAATTTTATAACTAATTTAGGCATCCACGTACTCAAACCTTAAACTTTATACCATTAACCCAACTTGGGGCATAAACTAAGTCCAATTGACCATTGTACACTTGGTTGAGTCATTAAACATACCATTGTACATCAAACACAAGATTTGGCCACCTAAGGCCCTGATATCACATAACAAGAATGACCACCACAAATTCATATATAATCACTAATTAGCTAAATCATCATCACACATCACAAAAATTCATCACCACATACACTTATATTACCATCTTAGCCAAATTACAATGTTTTACTAAACATTTCCTAAAGTCAAAATATTATAAATTCATATTTATACGAGTGTAGTATAGCATATCACAAAACAATAATAATGTGTTTGCACTTGTATTAGCATTTTAACCTATCACCACACATATCATCATATCATACAATGCTTGGGTTAAAATACATCACAACTCAATCTCATAAAAATGAAACTCAAAAATATGTGCATTCTTAATTGGCAACCCAAAATACTATACAATCATAGTTATATATCAGACTCAAAAATCTAAATAGGGCATTACAATAAATAGCAGAGCCGTTACTCCTTACCCGGCTCTTGCCCTACCCCTTATCCATCTTAGAGCCTATAAAACAGTAATCATGGAATGAGATAAATATCTTAGTAACTAAAATCATCTCTCTGCTCATTAATAGGAAAAATTATAAACAAGTAATAGGCTAGGGTATTTAAAACATATAGCATATCACAAGAAGACATATCACATAAATAACATACATGATAATGAATTCCATCCGAACCTTCACTACTCTCGATAGAATTTATAGGCTTCAACCACTAAACCAAACTACTTTGTCTAGTCTGCTCTCCTTCA
>NW_026556682.1:0-32804 GCF_029017545.1 Prosopis cineraria
GTTTAACTCTTCTGGTCCAGATTTAGAGCAAGCCTCGTGTATCTGATTGTGAATTCCAGATCATAAATGTGTAAATCCGACCTTATGTATGCATTTTGCGATTTAGTTGGGAAAACCTAGTCATTTGCTCTCAATATCTGAAAGATATTTTCTATTGACCGCAAGCCTCCTTCTCAAACTTAAAAATAAAATAATAATGGTGTAAAACGGGTATACTGTTTTGGCAGCCCTTGATATAAGACGGTGAGATGGGCTGGTCCTATAAGATCTGTTGTGCTCAACATTTCTAATTTTCAAGGCCCGCATCTTAATAAAGAACGGGTAAAACGGGCCGATCATTCGTAGTTCTTGAAAAAATTGGGTTTCACATTCTTTAAAAAAAAAATAATAATAATAATATACATTTCCCAATTTTTAATATAAAAAACATCGATCAGATTTTTTTTTTCAAACTTCAATGCGAAGTTTTAGAAGCTTGGCGTAAGATTCACGCACTTGTACGTGTTAGGTAAATATTTTTTTTAAATTTTTCATGTTAAAATCTAAAATATTAATTGCAATTTTTTCCGCAGATCAATATTAAATTTCTGAATGTTTAATGGAATGTCTTTTCTTTTATTTCTATATATACAACAATTACGTCCAACATTTCACGTCAAACGTTGGGAAACTTTTCGTTTTAATTTGTAAGACAATTTAAATTATAGGACATATATTAATAATTTTAATAAGGATATTTTACAAATTTGTTTTTGCAGAACAAAAATATAAAATTTTAAAAAATTGACCTCCATTTAGTGTAAATTTAATTATACATAATTAATCATCACATTACAATCGTTTTAATTTGCACTCTATTTTGTATGAAAAAATATCATTAAAAATTTTTTTACTTATTTTTGTTAAATAACTTTATATTTTGAGGTGATGAAATACTTTTAAAATTATCTTATAAGTTTAAAATATAAATGTAATTGTTATAATAATTTGATATTATCTTGTGCAATATATCATTGGAAGAATATTAATTGAGGATCACTAGAGGCATTTTATATCAAAAAAGGACCTTAAATTTTTTATTTTTTTTATTGAACCCTTTAATTCTTAGCTGAAAATAATGTTATAGAAATAACTTAATTGCCCCTCTTGATGAAGAGAAACAACTAAACAATAATTGTTGTTAATTTTGAATGCCATCATTGTTAAATCACAAATTAATTATTGTCAAAATTAAATTGCTTATTGTTTTTATATAGATGACCACTTATTATATTACTTAGTACTATTATATTTTTAATATTATTAAAATTTAAATTTATTGTTATCAATTACGAATTAATTGTTGCCAAAGCTAAAAGGACTTGTTATTTATGTAGATAAACACGTGTTCTGTAAGTCTTGTGGTTTCAATCTTTCAATCTTATTTAATTTTGACCATGTTGTTACTAATCATGGATTGGTTGTTGTTGAAATTCAAATGATTTGTTATTTATGTAGAGTGAACACTTGTTCTATTAAATCTATAGTGTTAATTTTTGAATCGTGTTAAATTTTAAATATATTATTATCAATCACAAATTGATTTTTGTCAAAATTTAAATGATTTATTAGTTTAAATAAGATAAACACTCATTTCATTAAACTTGAATCATTAGTTTTTTAATAATTTTGTTAAATTTTAAATATATTGTTATTAATCTTGAAGTAATTGTTGTCAAAACTCAAATAATTTTTTTTGTTGAGTGAATAATTTTTTTTTAAATTTTAAAAAATTTTAATTATTTTTTATAAAAATTTATTTCAACTAAGGATAGGGGGAGTGCAATGAAAAATCAAAATCTTAAATTTTTTATTAATATAAAATACTTTCGTGGTCCTTTGGTGATATGTTCCCCTGTGTTATTTGACTTTATAATAATCTGTCGTAAAAATTGAAGGGCAACTGATTCTGTAGGGAATTAGGAATCGTGAAAAAGATACCAGAATCACAGTACAGAGATTCCACCAATCTCCCTGTGCCCATGTGCTTGACTTTACAGCTTTCACCTACCCTCTGCCCCGATCGTCCTGATTTGAATGAACGAAGAAATAGAACACGGAAAAAATGTAGCCACGTACTGTCATTTACAGCTAGATTACTTGACAATAACATATTTAAAATCAAGCCCAAAAATTTTTGGAATTTTAAGAACATCCCTATAATAGCATTGTTCAATAATTACACCTTATTCTAAACACGTTAGTCCTTGTAAAATTTATAAAAATGCTTTCACAAACTCTATTTTAAGAGTTCTTCAAAATAATAATAAATAGTAATTAGATTATATCCCTTTATAAAAGATTCTATTGCCCGTTGCTATTGTGCATTGCACAAATGGTAAAGTTTTTTTTTTTTGGGACCTGAATAATCACAGAGTTATATATATATGTCTTTGTCGATAGTTTTTCTTTTTCTTTTCTTCCCCTCAATTATCTTATAACTGACATTGAATGTGGGTCATTCTTTGCAAATTTCCATAAAATCCATTATCCGATTGTCTGCCGAGTTCACTTAAACGTGTTGTCTTTTTCCATTGGTACTTCACTGCGTGGCGCTGCTACAAACACGTTCAGGATTCTTTCAATTGTGCTCCTTTTTCAATTTCGTGGAATGTAGCCCCCAATTATTATTCACTTATAAATAATATAATTTATTAAAATGTTTATACTATATATTCTGATATTCATATCTAAATTATTAGGGAAATGACAATCAGAACCTTGTAAAAATTAATAACAATATGAACCTTAAATCATTGAAATCCCTAATAAACGATAATAGCCCTTTTTGTAATTAAAAAAATATAAATACTCAATTAAAAAATCTACTAACTACATTTAAAATTATTTATAATGCTAATTAAAAATTAAAAAGGTTAGTTAAAAATTTAAATTTTTATGTTAGTATACAAATAAATCACTTAAAAAATAAGTAATTTATATAGGATTATTTATAATATTAATTGAGAATTTATGAAAAATAATTGTGAATTATGAGTCAATTACTTATAATTTTTTGTTTCTAATATATAGATACTTACTTGAGAATCTACTAAATATATTTGAAATTATTTATAACACAATTGAGAATTTAAAAAAATTAATTATAAATCACAAGTTAATTATTTAATTTTTTACTATCGTTTGAAAATTAATAAAAAAATAGTTAAAACCTTTCATAACGTTAGTTGGTAATTTATTAAATTTGTTGTGAATGTTAAACCATCAATAAAAAATAATTTATTATAAATAAGAATCATAATTTATTATTGAGATTTTAATAATTTAATGTCTATAATTGTCATTAAAGTTCTCACAGGAACCCTAATTGTCATTTTCCCTAAATTATTTGCTTAATTAAGAGTTAAGACATTCATTTTCTCTCTCTTTTTTTTTTTGTAAACAAGAACTAAATCCCACCAACACAGATCATTTTTCTCGGTGTGCTGAAGGTGAGGGATAAACCCCTCCCAACCAAGCTGTTATGGAAATAAGAATCGAAATTTAAACTTCCAACAATTTAATTAAGTGATGATGATCCTATCTTGTCCACTCAAGCTGAAGAATCTTTTTCTACTTTGTCTTTTTTTCCCCCCTAATGACCAAGTTTTGTTGGATATTGAAGAATATTTCAATTCATTATATTATCATTGGCAAAAATAAAAAGACCTCTTATCAAGTCTGAGAAATGAAGCATAACATGTATAAGAATTATTGTATATTTTATTAGATTAATATACTCATGATCTAGTTAAATTTAAGGGTGTGCTTTATCTCGCCTGGGTTACAATGCCTTAATTTGTATCTTCGAAACCATTATATAATTTGGTAGCAAGACATTACCCAACAAAATTGTGATAAATACTATTTTGGAATGAATTGTAAAACATTTTTTTCTGCTAAACTTGGTCTAAAATGCATGATACTTGGTATTTTTTGAAATTATTTTCTTAAACTTGGCATTCTTGCTATTCATAATTAATGTGCTAAGGACATAAAGGAAAAGACATGTCATTTTTTCACGAAAGCAGGGAAACAAATATCACATTATGAGATAATATTAAATATAAAATGATTTCAAAATTAATGATAGCAGAACAAAAAGGGCAAGAAATTAACTATGCATTATATTATAAGAATAAAATTAATTAAATAATATTACATAAGATTTTACTTATATGACTTAAGGCATTATAATTGAACAAATCACAAATAAAGTAATACACTCAATCTACTTAAAAAAATTATAAAAAATAACTACTTTTATTGAACTATTGATCAGAACTATCTTATAATAATAATTTGAATAGTCGGAGGTATACACTTTTATTCTTATTTTTAAGTTATTTTCAATATGCTTTGCTGAATTGAAACTAAGAAAAATTTTAAATTTTATTAACTTTATCTATAAATTTAATAAATTTATAATTTTATCTCTATTAAATATACATAATTTAAAAATAAAATACCCAGCATTTAATATGGGCAAAACAGTAAAAAATATATCAAAAAATTATTGAAATACATGCTTTATAAATATGATAAAAAAATACTCTCCTTTTATTTTATAAATAGGAGTATTTGACGAGTAATAGGGTGATTTTTATCATTATCATGTAGACGGCCTCTTATGGGCAAGCAATAAGCAAAAGATAAGGGAATAGGGAAGTGTGTTGATTTCACATAAAAAATAAGTGGCTACACAAAGCCACAAATTAAAAGCAGATCAAATCCCACTAACTACATCAAAACAGCCAAACATCATAAGTACTTCAATGCCTAATTACCAGAATCTTTGCATTTCAAAGCAACGTTTTTATGGTGCAATTTTTATTCTGTTAGAGATATCTACGATTTTTTTTTCCTCCCATGGTTTGTTGCCCTTCCAAATTAAGCAATTCCTTTCTGAACCCTCCATGAGCATCTAATAGGCTCAGTCTTGGCGCCTTCCTAATATATGTATTTTTAACATATTCTTATTATTTTATTTTTATCATCTCGTTAATTTAATACCTTAATCATTAAATTAATTTAAAAGTTACTTTGAAAATCATCTCTGTATATAATATTATGCAACATGTAACATGATAGTAATGTAACTGATTATGAAATCGATTAATATGATTACTTTTGATATAGAATTGATTTATAAAATTGATTAATAATATTAATTTTTATTAGAATTAAAAATAAGGTAAAATCATGATTTTCTAAAAATATATCTAAACAGTCCTGTTATATATTAAAATTAATTATGAATCAAAAATTATGTTTTTTTTAAAAATTCAAATATTCATTATGCATGAGAAAATTAATTATGAACTCAAAAACAAGATTTTCTTAAAATATCCAAACACCCCTCATGGTTTTGGGGAAAAAAAAGTTATTCAAACACCCTTAATTTTTCTAAACTTCACTTGATTTCTAAAACTCTATTTTGTATAAGCTAACCAAGCACTCTCAATTTTTCTTAACTCCATTTTTCCTGAAACTCCATTTTACAGGAGCTAATTTTTTCTCCATTTGATAGTTTGATTTTACAAAATCAATTTTAGAAAATATCATCTAAACACCATCATGTTTTGTTAATCAATTTTTTTCATAATTATTTTTTTTCAATTCAAATCTAAGCACAACCTCAAAATAGGCTAGGTATTAAATTTTGCCTAAGGCACATCCACCCAAATAGGTGAACCGTAAGAACATTGCAGATGACGTTATTGCGGTTTTATAAAAGAAAATCATAGAAATAACTCTTAAACAATTTTTTTTTTTACCTTGGAAATACAATAACACTAAACAATTTACTATACTTCTTCTTGGCTGTGCAAATGCATCGCCAGGGTTAACACTTGGAAGAAAGATTTTAATAGATTTGATTTATAAAAAAATAAATGAAGTTAAATATAAATAAGATATATAAGAGAAAAATGTAAGTAAAATTCATTAAAAATCTCAATCCCCACCTTTTCATTTTTTTTAAGAGTCAAGCTTATTAGAATCTATCATCCCTTCTATTTTGGAACTAAGACTATGGTTCAAGGACGGAGAAAAAGTGTTTTAATATTACCTCATTTGGTTTTATTAGAGGGAGAAAGGGGAAGGGTTTTCAACGACTATTTATTTGGTTTAAGAGGAGAAGAAATAACTAATTTATCATTATATCCTTATTTATTAATTTAATTTGTTGTAATTGTTCCTTGTTTAAAATAATTTAACACTTTAATTTAAATTACATGATTTATGAAAATTCAATCCCATCCTATTAACACTTTGTCAATATGTGTATTAGAAAATTAAACCAATTATAATAATGACAATTTTATAGAAAATAAAAAAAAGGATAAATGAAGTCCCTGATGGTTTGTGACTTGGTTCCCTCACTCATTTGTGCTGGACACCTTATGTGAATTTAACAACAATTTAATTTAATTGATGGTTCGTTTCAGCTTCTTTTTAGGGGGAATTAAATTAAGAGCTCACACAAAAAAATTAATTACTATAAGATCTATTAACAACTGATTGTGTTGTTAATGGCCTTAATTTAATTATCAATAAATATTATAATATTAATTTCTTTGTATAAAACCTGAATATAATTCTCCCTTCTTTCTATCTGCACGCACTACTATATAGACATCTTATGGCTTTAGAGAGCAGAGCGAATTACTCAGAAAATTTTGCTCTCCCCTGAATAGGAGATAAAATTAATAGAAATCAAATATTAAATAAATATTAACATGATAATTTTTTTGAAATGGTTAATATGCAATTTAAACCGTAAAGTATATGTCTAAGAGCAATTTGAACCTTGAACTTGTATTTAATATATTTTAAACTTTAAACAATTAAATTTGGAACATATTTAGCGTGAAGGCTTCAAAGCATCGGTTGAAGCTCTGTGGAGGATTAGCGGAGCTAGAGCATGAAGAGGACTAGGTGGGAGAGGATGGCGGAAAGTCTTGGAATGTGAGGAAAAGAAGAGAAGAGTGATTAAGGGGCAAAGATAGATAGTGACGAGGACGATGAAGATGAACCAGAAGTTGATGTTTGAGCGGGTAATTTCTCATCAAGGGGGAGAGAGATGCTGAAAAAAGGGGGGGGGGGGGGGAGAACAAGAAAATGTCATATGTAAACATGGGTCCCACCATTTAAAGTTTAAAACTAATAGACATTTAGTCTAAATTAATATTGGAGACTATATTGTCTTTAAATTTAATTATTTAAAATATATTCAATATAAGTTCAAGATTTAAATTGTCTTTAGACTGGGTGTAAATTGCAAATTAATTAATTTTTAACAAATGATAATGTTTATAATTTGTATACATATATACATACATATATATACTAGGATTGTATAAGTAATTACAAATGAATATTAACATGATATTTTTAACTAACAAAAAATAGGTTTGGAATTTCACGGCTATTTGCTTGCATCTTGATTCTTTGGTCCTCCAGTATAATTTCAATCCTAATAAAGAATGTATTGGCAATTTTTTCAAATAAAAAAAGTCAACAACAATTACTTAGGATTATAGATGTAGAATATAGAATTATACCTTTGAGTTTTGTGTTATTAAAAAAAGTTGAATGAGTTCAGTATTTCAATAAACGAGGCCCTCAAACTCCCATTTTTATTTGGAATTATTCATGTAAAACCAGCTGGCTTTTGCCTATGTGGTTCATTGCTTGATATTGAACCACTTGGCAAAGGTTCAAATGCTGCAGGTGCATGAAATGTGTTAAATGAAAGTTTTGATAATAAAATAATTAATGAACTAATTTCAAAGTAATTTTTTCATAAAAAATTTTATCTTATTTATAAATCATTTTTAATATATTTTATTTAAATAAATAAAAACTGTTATTCATTAATTTTGTTTAAAAATTTTAACTCTATCCTCATGAAACTTGCATATGTATATATATATATATATATATATGCTTTCTCCTTTCAAAAATGTAAATTATTTTTAATCTAATTTCACTCTCAATAAAGTAGTTATCTACTTTTAAACTAACCTTATCTTTTTATATTTACCTCTATTAAATACCCTACAATAAATTTAAAGTTATTGTTAATAGAGACACTTTTTAAAAAAAAAGATAATGACCACATCTTAAAAAATTAAAAATGTCTTATATTTTTAAATATCTAACTCTTTAAAAAATATTTTATATTTTTAAATAGAGAAAGTATTGATGATAAGAAAAAAGGAAATTAAGTGACAGTACTAGAGTCTTGTTACAACATAGTAACAGCTAACACCATTAAAAATCAGGGGACATTGAAGGTGAAATTCTAACAACATATTATGATTTTTACTTATAAAAAATTATATTTGGTTGACACGTGTGAGATTTACATTTACATTAGATTTTGGTAAATTATCAACTAATACTATAAAAATTTTTAAATATTTTTTGTTATTTTTCCAAGCTATAGTAAAAAATTATAAATAATTGGTTTGCTCTTTATAACTAATTTCATAAATTTTTAACTGACATTATAAATAATTTTAAATATATTTTATATATTTTTTAAGTAATTTATCTATATATTAACAAAAAAAATTACAGTTGTGAATTTTATAATTTATATTTATAAATTTTCAACTAACATCTCAAGTGTATTTTTTTTATTTCTCCAATGATTTATTTGTGTGTTAATAGAAAAAAATTAAAATTCACAACTGACTATTGTAAAATCCTAACTAATATTATGAAAAATTCTTAAGTAGATTGAGTGCACTATGTTATTTGTGGTTTGTTCAATTAGAATGTCATAAGTCATCTAAATAAAATTTTATGTAACATTATTTTAATTGATTTTATTAACAGAATTTATATGTAATTTTTTTTTCCATTTTTCTTCTATTATTATTAATGTCGGAATCAATTTATATTTAATGTCATCTGAATGTTATATTTTTGTTGGACAAACTATAAATAACATGATAGATCCAATCTATCTAAAAACTTTTTCTAATATTACAAATAATGTTAAATATATTTTATTAATTTTTCAACTAACTATTCCCACTATTTAACTGCACATGAAGACCATAATTTGGCGCTGGAACTTTAGCAATTCAGGATGTAAAATTATCATTAATATTCTTATCAGTCAATTTGTCACTTTTTCAAAAATCAATAACATGATGCATTATAAATAAGATTAAAAAATCTATCACGCACGTGTAATTTTTTTTAAGCAAGAAAAAAAACTCTCGGATGGACATCGCATTGCCCTGCACGTAAAAACAAAAAAAAAAATCTCATTCGTCCGTTAAAAATAAAAATAAAATAATTTCATGGTCCATCAATCACAAAGTCTTGTCTATTTTTTATTGAATATTGTCTTTGTTATGGTTAAAAGTTAAACCTAGTTAAATTTTTGAGAAAATCTTAAAACAAAAATAAATACAAGGTTTAACTTTTTAATGGTTGAATTTATTTGACAACTTTTTTAAAAACAGTTTTTTATCCTGCAAAAAAATAAAAAATATTAGTAATGTGTTTTTAGAAATAGTTTTGAAAAAATAAATATTATTCTCAATAATAAAAAAATAAAAATATATTTTAATTGTTTGAAATTATTATTTAAAAAAAGAAATAATGTAAAAAATACATGTTTTCATAATTTTTTTCAAAATATATTTTATAAAACATAATTTTTAAAAATAATAAAATAAAAATAGTTTCAAACACAACCTCCACACACATACTCTCTCTGTTAAAAAATGTAAGATATTTTTTAAAGACTTAAATGTTAAAAAATATAAGACATTTTTAATCTTTTAAGGTATAATTATTATTTTTTTTAAAAATATCCATATTAATGATGAATTTATATTTATTATAGGATATTTAATAAAAATAAATATTAAAAAATAAGTAATTATTTTATTAAAAGGTAAAATTCAATTAAAAATATTTTTATATTTTTAAATAAAAAATATATTTAAATGAAAAGAATATATATTTTAACATAATATTTAATATAAAATTGATAGATTATTATTTAGATAAATTTTCTTAAAACTGGCTTAAAGGTCTTTCTGTCAATATATTAAATGCAGTCCAATAAATTTAGTTTATGTAGGGCACCTGGCAACGGATGGGAGGATCAATTAAATTCTCAACTGTCGTATGTCAAGTCAATGAATAATATCAAAGCCACTGTCATGCCAATAAATTACTGCCTGCGTCCACGTTTACAACATTAGACTGAAGCGAGGTGTCGAATTCTTATTCAGCCTCCGGATGCAAGGAATTGGAGAAAGTCGGTGGTAAAATTACTACATTTTGCTATATTTGTTATTATTAATTAATTAAGATGTCACTCAGTTGAATGACTTTGCGAGGCATCGAACTAACAAAATAAAATTATTGGTACTAAAAAAGTTAGTTTTTTTATACTCATTTTGTCTTATTTATAAAGTAAAAAAAATTTAATCATACTTATAAATTAATTTATTAAATTTTTATTATAAATTTCTCATTTGTCTTTCATTAAATGTTGTGGGAGAAAATGCTCCCTCCTAACTACAATATAAGACATAATTAACTAATTCATGACTTAGAATAATGTTAATTAAAATATTAAATTCTTAAAAATAGTCACATCTTTTTATTTGTACACTTATTAAATACTTTATATAAGAGTTTTGATAGTAGCAATTAAAATTTCAATTCATAATTCTTTTTAAAAATAGTAATAAATGAAGTAGAGTTATAGTTGAAAAATAAATATAAAAGTTATACAATACCCTATATTTTGGATTAGGAAAAATTTTTAAAAATATTTTATATTATGATTTGGAAAGAATGTATTGTTAAAGTGTGTGTGTATATATATATTTAATAGGGGTAAAGTTAATAAATTATTAAATTTTTAAATAAAGTTAATAAATTTTAAAATTTTATTTAATTTTAATAAAATATGTTAAAAGTAGCTTACAAATATAAAGTGAAAAAAGTATTTTGTGAACTAACGGACACGGGGAGGAGTAAAACTGAGTTCTACTCTCAAGCCATACAAGTCTTATTCAATTTAAAATGATTGACTAATAATGTAATTTTTATAAATTTTATCAAATACATACATACATATATATATTGATAAAAATAATAAATATATATATTTTTTATGAAATGAACTCTTTTTTATTTTCTTTCCATATGGTAACCTTTTTTAGCAAAATAATACTTTTTTTGGTTCTTATTATAAGACATCGTCTTTTAAAATAATTTTTTAGTATTAATATAAGTACTTGAAAGAGTATTAATTATATTTTTTTAATATTATCTATATCTAAACTCATTAGTTACAAGAAATAATATCATATAAATTTGAAAAATTTTCATTTAAACAAGAGTAAAATTAAAAGTTTATTTTATTCTTAGACAAAGTTAATGATGTAACCACCTTTTTTTTATTTCAGTGAGGTAATTAAATAATCACTTTATTCTTGTATATAAGATATTTTTAATTAAATTACGCAAATTAATAAAACTTAATTTTTTAATTAAAAGCACAGCAACATTCTATTTTGCCTTTAATTATTATAAATAAAAAATAAATATTTTTTTAAAGTAAATTAATAAGAGTACTTATCTTTTTCTCTTTTCAATTTAATAAGGGTATAATGATCTATTCATTAAAAAATATGCTACCAACCTTTTATATTTAGGGATAAAAAAAATTTTAGAAGACTTCTTATATATGGGATGGAAGGAATATACCTTATAGGTAGATATAGGAGGAATATCATGTAGGAAAGCCTTTAAATCTTACCATGCAACCTATCTAAGCAATCATATATAGAAGTAAAAATTAAAAGACCTAGAATATTTAAAAATAAAAATATAAAGACCTGAAATATTGAAAAAAAAAGTGTAAAAGTTCATAATAAAACTCAAATAAAATACAGGATCCAAAATTATGTTTTTCTTAATAAAACCTAAAAAGCAACCTATATTCCAAATGACAATAAACAAAACTAAGAAACAACTAAGGCAATGCCACTTCTTATGCATGCCCCTAATCACTAATCACTTCAATTGCATCGCCTTTGCAAGATACCAAAGACAAGGAACAACCTTGCGCGTACCTCCATAACACGAAGAGCTTCTGCGTAGCATCTATAAATCCCCACTCACAACCCTTCTCATCCAAACTCTTCATTCTGCAGTTCAAATCTTGACAATCAGTCTCCACAGTCACCTTCATCCCACTAAAACATTTCTAAGCATTTCAACGTCACCTACCTTCCAACTAAATCCCCCAACAATTTTCACCAAATAAGGCCACCCCCAACCACTTGTCGGACCAGTGCATTCCCATGTCATCAAGTTTTTGATCTAATGAAGAGCCATACCAACACTGAACTCCCCAAGAGCAAAGGAACATGGCATGTTTTATTGTTCCTACTTTCTATCTACGTGCTCCAGATGTCACTTACACGATTGGCGGGGCATTTTGTTCTGTGTAAAGCTTCCTTAATTAGTTGTCCATGCCTCAGTAGCTGCTCTCCACATGAAAGTGAATTACTTTGGGAGGCATTTTAATCCTCCAAATGCTATGCCAAAAGCTTCTTAGACGCGCGATCTACATGGCCCACCAGGATTAAGTACTCAACCCCACCTGCATGTGTCAACTGTTGTCGCAATTGAAATTTCAACACTTCCAAAATCCTATGCAGTATTCTTTCTCCACTTCACTGGCTCTCAATTTTTAATTTGTTCCATGAATGATATATGATTTTGTTACTTTCTATTTTATTAAATATAAGTAACTCAATTAGCAATAAATAAATCCGTCTTTTTACATTCCGTCCTTTCCATCCCTTTTCTTTCCCCAGTCATGTGCAGCTACACAAATCTTATTCATGGAAATGTGGTCCCGCCCTGCTGTTGCATGAGGAAAAATACAGTCCTGAATTTACCTGTTTCGTTTTGGCTTCAAACTTATTAGTTTGACGAGTCCAATTTCTGAGCTAGCTAGGGTGTTCTCTCGTACTAATTAAAATCGAATGTTTGGAATTATGCAGATCGGGCAATTATATAATTTATTTTCTTTCCTCTCATGCCTTTAGCTTTTCTATACATTTTTCTGTGTTTCTATATACGCCCTTTCTAATCTACGAGGAAGAAACAAAAATGAAAGAATCCACATTTTATGCAATATTAAGCCTGTGTTTGGAAGCCTATTAGAAACAGATTTTTACAACTTTTGAAATAAAACCATTTTCACATTGAAAAACTTGCAGTGGAAAAAAGTTGCTCTTTTTTTTTTTCCCTTGCAACTATAATGATTTAGTTTCTATGATTTTTTTTTTGTTTATAAGATTTAAACTCCCAATCTTATTCAAATAACATAAGTTTTTTCCCCTGCTATAAACTAATTACCACTAACCACTGTATGAGATAAGAAAACCTGGCAAATTTCCAATCCACCTATTTGGGATCCACAACGAGCTGATCATCACTAAAGTTAATTCCAATAATTTACTTAAACTTCACTACAAGTTGCTAATTGGTGGTAACTACATCATGTCTAGGAATCACAACGGAGTGAGGGACACGATGGAAATTGGGAAATTGATTGATGGGATCCGATGATAATAAATGCTTTTTTTCTTGACCACTAATCAAGGTCCGATTTTCTGTTGTAAGGACCGAATTATGGTTGATAAAAAAAGAACAGTTAAAGGAAAGTTAAATGGACTCTCTCTGCCCTGGCGGTTCTGATGTCAGCGAGGAAAATAAAATAAAATAAAATAAAATAAAAAAAGGAAGGCAGGAGGAAAGGAGAGAAACTCAAGTACTCAACCGAACCAGAGTCCTGACCGAGTTTGTGAATGATTGAAGCTAATTAGCTAAATGACGCATGTGATGTCGTCAATTTGAATTTTAGATCTGCCGCTACAATTTTATATTTTTTAATGAATTTTATACTAATCAAGGAGGATATATCTGAGATTAAATAATAAGAATTAGTTTTAACCAGCGGTGAATGAATAAATAATTAATCATGCTGTTCAATGCCGTTTCGTTTCTCAGATTGATGCTGGAATTCATGTTTTAGACAAATCTCCATTTCGAATCGGAGGCGTTGCACAGAAGAACAGAGAATAAGCTTTTTTTTTCCTTTCATATGCTTCTAGTAGTGGCCATCGACAAAACTTGAGTCTAATTACAGTTACAAGAGACAAAAGGATTTAAGCAGGGGAAGAAAACAGAGAGAGAAAATCGAAAGCTCCTGCATCTTCAATCAATCGATGAGCAACGATCGAGACCGAGTATCTCAACGGCAGTCAAAATAAAAAACAAAGAAAGAAAAAGAGGCAAACTCTAATATAACTTCGGAATCCCTACTCATATACACATCAAGAAGTAGATCTTGTTACTGTTGATGTTGTTGTAGAAGCTTTCAGAAAAATCCAGATTAGTTTAGATTCCCCGGCGGCTAGTAAAAGAGTTCTAAGCGTTTGGAACAGAGAGTGCAAAAATACTTGCGTTTGATCTTGAAGCACATGGGCAAGAAACAGAGCCGCCACTGAATCTCGACGTCGACGGATTCGACCTTGCCGGAGCAGTAAGGGCAAGAGCCAGGGGCCTTTTGCCGTCCGAGCTCTTTCTCTTCCTCGTCGTAGATGAAGACGAACCACATTTTTCGCCTGAAACTTCCTCTGATTTTGTTGTCCGTGATGGAGAGGGTCGGTGGTGGTCTGGTAGAGGTTGCGGGAGGGCAGGCTTGGAAGAGGTAAGGATCGCATGCCAAGCTTATATATTTATAGGGCCGGTTTGGTCGTTGCTTTCACTCTGTTTTCGTTTCTCCGAATATTCTCTCATCCAAATCATCTACAGTATGTTATCAGATTTTCTTTTCTTTTCTTTTTTAACAATGTTAAACAATAAAATAAAAAATGCATAAATCAGCGGCTAAAAACATTTCACATTTGGGTCTTATCGGTTAATGGCGCAAAACACTTGCTCCTTACCAGCGAGGTGATAGATTCAAATTTATTGAATATTATAAAACATTTTTAATTAAATCACACATTTATCTTGTTTATCTTCTTTTTTTCAATAGAATGTCTTAATTAAAAAAAATTATTAATTATTTCATGGCCGTGTTAAGGGACTTTGAAGCGGCAAAATGGGTAAAACGAACTAGCGTGTAATAATTTATTGATCCTTATGCTTTCCATTTGACATTTTTTAACCCTACAAATAATTAAAAAAATTAAACACTTAGTATTTTTATTTTAAAAAGTAAAGTTTGGCTTAAAATAAGAACAAACACACCTAACAGCAAATAGTACCAAAAAACAAAGGCTAGGTATATGCTTCAGTGCTTTGCTTGAATTCAAAAGTATTTTTTAAAAAAAGTGTGTGATTACCAATGCCTTCATTAAGCTTTAAAATAGAAACAAGAAAAAGAGAAAAAGTGAACGAGTGGAGATACAAAGTGAGAATAAGTTAGAGATGATGATGTGAGGATGAAAATTATAGAAAGAAAATAAATAATATTTAATGATCAGATTTCCGCCAACTCAATAATTAAATATTATTTTGAAGATGTGAAATGTTTATAACAAGAATAAAGCGAGGCTTTACTTTTTTTTTTATTCGAAATTTACTGCATAATGGTACAAAACTACAAATACATCTATTTAATTTAATTTATACATATTAGGGGTATTTAAGATTTTTTTTTGATGCCCAGGCAATTTCTTCTACTTGCCTATGGGCTCTTACAGCCTTGAATTACTTTTTCCAAATCAAAATATAGGATATTAGTAATTAATTTATGGTTCTAAATAATGTTAGTTGCTGATAGATTCAATAATTTGGGCCAAATTAAAACTTATTTTAAAAAAATAGGGTTGAACTTGATTATATGAAATTTTTCAAGAAGGTAAAATACTTTAAAAAAGTTAGGGTATTGGTAAGTAATTTATGGTTCTAAATGATGTTAATTGCCATTAGATTTGATAATTCAGGCCAATCCAGAACTCGCTTGAAAAATTTTAGGGTTGGACTTGGCTATATGGGCTTTTTTAAGAGGGTAAAATACTTTAAACTTGATCCGAATAAGCTCAGCCTAAATTGAGCCTGATTGCTGGAATTTTCAGCTCTAGATATATATAGAGTTGGTAATTTTGGCCAAGTTCAACGAGTCAAACCTGAACCTAATAGAAAAAAAGTTAGGGTTGAGCTTGACTATATGAGTGTTTTAAGAGGGTAAGATACTTTAAGCCTAAATTGAGCCCAACTTAAATAAGTCCTACTATTGAAATTTTCATCTCTCTATATATATATAGTTGGTAATTTTGGTCAAATGTGATGGGCCAACCCAAACCAGGCTAAAAAAAAGTTATGGTTATGAAACTTGGCTATAAGTGCTTTTTTAAGAAAGTAAGATAATGTAAGCTCGATCCAAATAAACTTGGTTAGAATTAAATCCGACCCAAATAAGATCAATTATCCCAAATTACATGCTCTAGTTGCAACTTTAATTTTTTGAAAAAGATTTACATTTTTTTAGTTTTACCTTCACTAAATATTTTATATAAGTGCCTTGATAATGATAATTAAAATTTTAATGTGTCATTTTTTTCCCAAAAAGAGTAATAAATAAAGTAGTATATAGTTCAAAAAATAGTTATAAAAGTTACTCAATGCTTATATTTTGGATAAGGAAATATTTCTAGAAAATGACTTATATTGTGGTTTTAAGGGAATACACTCCTAATTAAGAGTATTTTTGAAAAAAACTTTGTTAAGCATGTATTAAAAGACCCAAAATGCCTTTTTTTTTTAACATTTTTTTTAGAAAAAGAAGTATAGTTTTAGTTCTTATATTAATTTTTATAACATAATTTTTTTCATTAATGAAATTCAGTCATTTTTTTAAAAAAAGTATGAATTAATTGACGTTGTCCTTGTAGAAAAAAGTTAAAGTCCTTTAAATAAGAGTTTAGGATTTCAAAATAGGATTAAAGGGCAAAAATGTCTTAAATTGGAGCATTTTTGTCTGAACTTTAAAAAAAAAAAGAGCATTTTTGCCCTATCGTTAGAAATTACAAACATTGTCTTGAAATTTTTTTTCAAAGACGCTAGGTATTCTAAACTTTTATTTGGAGTTTGTTTACTCTAAAAGTTTTGAAAAGAGAGTAATTTTGCCTTGTCGTCAGTATTGATTGTTACTTTGACTTTAATTGCCATATGTAGTCATGCAGCATTTTAAAAAAAACTACCTAGATAGCAAGAACACCTCCGTTAACATTAATAATAACAACAAGAATAACTCAATGAACAACAAGTAGTTTCAAATCATCCAAACCTATACCTATACTTGAAAATAATTAACTATCTGTTGAGTCAACTCATATGAACTTGGTCATATGGAAGCTCTCTTTTTCTATATTCAACAATTCCATTACCTCACTTAACTATGATGACTCCGTGGACTCCGACCTTAACTCGGACTCTTTAAGGGCTTCACAACATCAAAATTGATCATGATGACGGTAGCAAAAGCATTAGCTTAGATGTTACACGGGGAGCATGTGGCAATTGTCAAGGGAGAATAAAGGCAATTTAGGGGAAGTTAAGAATGGTGAATTTGTCTTCGATGGACAAAGTAGTGATGTCGTGGGTTTGAGTGACCATTTCTGAGGGTGAAAGTGTCAAGCTAGATGTGAGACTTCTTGTGAGGTTTGCAAATCTCAAACACTTATTTTTTCTAGTTTCACATTTGGACTCCAATCTATAGTAATGTGGGAGCTTGCTAGTAGAAAAAGAGCAGGAGGAAGAAGAGTAGGAGGATAATGAAGAAGAAGGCAGAGCAAAATTACTCTCTTTTGAAAACTTTTAGGGTAAACAAGCTCCAAACAAAAGTTCAAAGTACCCAGCTCTCTTGAAGAAAAAGTTTTAAGGCAAATATGCTATTTAATCTTTAGTCAAATTTTAGTTAATGATTAACGTTTGTAATTTCTAACAGTGGGGCAAAAATGATCTCTTTTTAAAAAATTTGGGACAAAAATACTCCAAAAAAAATCTAGAGTGCTAAGCGCTTCTAGAAAACAAGTTTCAAGACATTTTTGCCTTTTAATCCTTTAATCTATGTCAATTTAAAAAATGTCTTTAGGAGGATTATTTCCAAGTTAGTCGGATAATATTTGAATCTGATATAATAAAATTAGAAGTTGGATCATTATATTAAAAATAAAGATCAATACGATTGATTTTGATTGGCACTTGTTCTTAGTCCAAACAAACCTGAACCAACATGAGTTAGGTTGGCTTTAGTTTAATAAATATACTTTTTAACATGTTTTATCAAAATTAAAATAATTAAAACTCATTAATTCTCTTTAAAAATTTAATAAATTTTAAATTTTACTTTTATTCAATATATAAATTTTACTCACATATTTTTCCTCTCCATTATTTAATATGAATAAAGGAAATATTTGTATAAAAAAATGATAAGTTTTGTAAAAATAAAATAAAAAATTCTTTTTTTGTCTTAAAATATAAGAAAAATCACATTTAACCCTCTCTTAAGAGAATTAATCACAAATAAAAATTAATATAAAATAAATTATTATTAAAATAAAAACATGACGTATGTTTTATTGAATGAAATTTATTATTAGTATTTATTTGTAATTAATTTTTTTTTTGGTAGGGGCTGAATATGATTCTCTCTCAAATATAATAAAAATAAGATTATAAAATGTAATGAAAACCTAAGCATTTAAAAATTAATTAAAAATATTAGGTAAAAGGAAACAAGTCCCTATGCAATATTTGAGGAGGCAGGTGAGATCCCGGCATGGCATGCTGAATGTGGCTTTTTCAGTTCATGGTCCCATCCCTATATACTTCTCTTATTCAACCTACTCTTTCGTCCGTCTCTCTCTGTCAGTGATATTTGTGTCCTTATATTTCCCCCCGATTCCAGCTATTTTATTTAATTTACTTTTTTAATAATTCGTCAAAAATATTTCCCATTCCGGCTCTCTAAAGTTTCCCTTTGGGCCAGCAACAAAATTATGTTCAGTATTTAAAATATTATAAGCGAAAACAATATATTTTGTAATTATATTTTAAAAGTATTAAATAACACTTGTACTCTACCTTTATAATATTAATAATTAATAATACTTGTACCGTTCGATCAGGATAACAAAATAAAAATCACTATGTATAATTAATACCTGGAATTTTTCATCGAGGAGATGGGTTCTATCGAGTGGCTGGCGGTATATATGATCATGAGAAAATGAACAAGTGGAAATTGAAAGTTGCACAAGTCTTCAATGAATTTAATTAAGTGTACGAGAAAAAAGAAAGACAAAAATAACAAAGGCAAGGTATTGATCACAAATCCTTATATATGTTAAATATCTCAATTCAGAATATTATTAATAAATGACTCTTCAATTCATATCCTCTATTATTGGGGGAAAAAAAGTACAGATGTGTGGCTGAAAATTGTTAATCCTTCCGAGACTAATGATCAATACCGCCTTCTCTGTTTCTACGGATGAGACAATTTGGAAAGTGAAAAATGATCCTTGAAATTCAAACACAAGAAAAATATCTTGACAAAGACTTTTTCCCTTATCTCTTAAAAAATTTGGGAAGGCAGATACAGCTCAATATTTGCTAAAGAAGATTATCAAAAAATAGATATTGCCTTTACCTCCTCCACCCGACAAATTGTAAACAATCTCAAGCCCTAGTCTAGAATCAACTTCTCGAATAAGCGAAGTGAAAGATATGAAATTAAACTAAATGGAGCCCCCTCAAACAAGTTGTGTCACACTCAACATTGAAAGTCTAGCAAACATCAATGGGGTTATAGCTTGCAAAGTTCTCATCTAAAATGGTTAAGGAAATTGGATCATAAATTTTTTCAAATATCTAGACTATCATTTTAGCACAGTAATCAAACTTTGAGATATCTTGAAAGGATCATAATCAAACTTTATTAGAATGTTAAGTTCACCAAAATTAACACATACTCTAATTTCTTAGAAGCTCTATCACTCAACCAACATAATTTTTGTCAAGGCCACCCCTTCTTTGAGACTATTAAAAAAAATTAGACATTTTATTATGAGAGATTAGAATGTTATCTATGATATTCTTTAAATATCTTTTATCATTATTGTGTATATATTCCAATCATTATTAGGAGACATTATTTAATATTATTATATAATTATTAGTCATTATTGCTTTGTCTATTTTTGTGTGTGTATATAATGTACCCCTTATATCAATAATAGGTATGACATTTTTCAATCTTTCTTTGGTTTATCTTTCTCCTTTCTGATAGCTTTCATGGACAATCATTTTTTCCATATTTTCATAAAAATGAACAAGTGTGCTAATTTTTTTGCTCATCAAGCATCTAGAGGCAACTTCAATATTGTGATTTACAATGATTCTACAATTGGTTGCAAAGGCTTATAATTTAATATCTGACACAATTTTCTATACCTTACACGATTTTTTTGTGACTTTATATTAAAAAAATATTATTAACAAACAAAATATACAAGAATCCTTCTGCAAAATTTTTATACATATTTGTATTACATATAAAAATGTTTTCTTCTTTTCAGGGTTTTTATGTCTCCTCCATTTCTTTTTGGCTAAATACCTTTCCTCCATTTCATCATACCTAATTCACTCTATTGGACAAGAAATTGACTTTTAATTTTTTTTTAATACACGTTAACTTTTAAGTCTTAATACTACTAAAGATCAAAGAAAAAATGTAACTCCTAAATTTTAATTCTTAGTTGATTAGTGAGATAATCAAGTTTAATCTATTAAATGGAGTTAAGGATGGTTAGTGAGTGCTAAGATAATGTGGCATGTGGTTATAAAGAGTTAACAGATATTTTGAATAGTGATTTCAGTGTTAGAATTGGGTTTGAAGTGAAGTTAGGCTACTCAAATGTCAAAAAGCAAGAAAAACAAGGAGAAATAGATCTATGACACATGCTGTGGTGCATGGGCTAGTCAAGACATAAAGAGCCCTCTCTTTACCACATGTTATGACGTGTGGGAATAGGCACTGTGGCATACGGCACGCCTTTTGCATAATTAAGACCCAAATTTGATGCGAAAAATAGAGAAAATAAAAGAGGGATTGGGAGAGACACGAAGAGGACGAAGAGAGCTCTGCTAGTGCTTCAATTCCAAGAAGATTAAAGGTATTTCTAAGCCATCTAACCTTAAGAATAACTTTCTTAACCTCTTCTTCTCCCTTTCCAACCAATTTTTCTCAAGTTTTGAGAGTTAGGGCTTATAATAAAAGTGATTTTTATTCCATATAGATTATGAATTTGAACCTATCAACTTAAATAAAGTTAATAAGAGTTGTTTTGACATTTAAACCTAAAAATTATGGGTTTTGCCATTTTTGGTTAGTGAGCCTCATTAAGGTCCAAAATTGAGCCATTAATGTGAGTCTTTGAGGTGGTTGGAAGCTATCAATGACAACGTGAGAGTTTAGTAATGCTATATAATGCTAAAGAGAATTAATGCACCTAATAAGTAAGCTTAAATGTGAGAAATAAGAATATTTGGTATTTTAAAAATGAAAAATGAGAGTTGAAAACGTATTCATAGCAATGTTAGTTGAGTTTAGACTTGATTAATTGCAAATTAATCATTCAGGCACCATTCTAGGCTTGAAAAACAAGTTTTGAAGCATATACTGAGAGGTAAACTTTTGACCTGTTAAATGTTTGAGGTAACCAAAAGAACTCATTTTGGATAGTTGTTTATTAATTGAGTTTTGATATGAAAATGTGTTACTTGCATGTATGATTGAATTGTGAATGTTAAAACACATTCTAAACTATCTGATAGTGTATAAATCTTAGTTTGACTTGAAATGTAGACTTGGATTTAAAATGATTAGCAAATTATGGCATGTAATTGAAATGAGAAGTATGTGATATGGGATATAATGATAGCATAGTTGTATTGATATATGAGTACTATATGTGTAGCTAAATGAGAAATGGAAGCGTGTTATCAAAATCAAGAATTGAGGTAGATAATCATTGTGAAAATGGTGTCGATACTCACTTGGATAGTGTGATATTGTAAGCCTAATGTGGGATGTTAAGTAGATTAAAGTGTTGAAATGAGTAAATGTGAAAATCACATGATTACTTGGCAGGAGTTCACTTAGGAAGAGGAGTTGAAAATCCATTTGGTATCTATGGCTGCCTTCTGGTGCATGAAGGTATAGACTTATCTTACTGTTTGTCAAGGGACTGTCTCATAGTTTATTGAGGAACTAAAACTTAGCTATCTCCACCTATTTATCAAGGAGAGTAGCTCAGGGTATGTGACACCCTAGAAATTTAAGAGTGGGTATCAAGATGTTAGGCTTGTTACCTTCAATCAGGTCGATAAAGCTAGTATATTTAATTGCGTTCGACTCAATTGGTTGTCAATACTCATCAAATTAAATTGGGTTTTTGTCCTTGCTAGTACGATTGAGGGTTAACCCTCTCGACCTCATGTTGCTTCTACCCTTTCTTTGTGAAGACTTCCCTCTCTGACTCCTAGTAGCAGGCTTACTTAGAGCACTACTAGTAAGCTCAACTTGAGAGATACCATCAGGGTCACTTTGATTAACACTTTGATCCTCTATTTCACACTGTTTAAACAAATAAAACAATATATTAGTTTAGATAACAAAAATAAAATAAATGTCATAAAATAATATTATAACTAATTAACTAACTTGCAGAATAGAGTCATATTAGAATATTCTCCTATAGCCTTTCATGATGATCATTTCTTGCACCATGTTCATCATCTAGCTCATCTTCTACATTCAATTTAAGTAAACCCCTTAAAAAAGAAGGAGTCTTAGAAAGATTTAAATTTGAACCACTCTTGCTATCAATATCAATGACCTTTTTTCCCTGGAGAGCAATGAACTAACTTTTATTTGCTTGATCGGTTATATAAAACATTTAGAATATTGAGACGAACCAATATAGATCCTAATCGATCAAACTGAAATGCCAATATTAATATCAACCTACTTGCATTTGAAAATGAGCACTTTAAATTTAGCATAATCAACCTCCCAAATCTCTTTAATAACCTTATAATAAGACATAGGTGCTAATTTAGGCCTATGGTCTTTCACACTGGAGACCACTGTTTTGCACAGTGCTCTTGTTATCTAAGGACTTTGTGTAGAAGGAACACTTATTTATACTATATGTTATTGAACTGATTATATGATACTTGAGACTTCGTGCCAACTACCTAACCGTATTAGGATCACACTTGTCATTCTCAACCTTTTATTTGAATGAGTTGCAAAAATCTTATTATGCTCCCTAATTAATTTTTATTTAGTTATTCGAATATTTTCTTTCCTTACAAGATCTTGATGAGCAAATTTGTACTCTTAAACTTTATCAATATTATGCAAGATGCCTAAGTGAACTTGTTGCCATTGATAATGATCTATACTTTTCATTATAATCCTATGTTTACCCCCATTTTCACTATGAGACATACTAAGCCCGATAGGTTATACTCTAGTCAAGTAATCTTGAAAAAATTCAGCTACATCTTCAGAAACATATTTTTAAATAATGAATGCTTCAGGATGATGTGGATTCTTCACGTAACCTTTTAGGATTTTCATTGTCCTTTTAATAGAGTACATTTATTGTAAGTAAATAGGGCCATACAACTTTATCTCCCTTACTAAATAAATAATTAGGTGTATCATGATATCAAAAAATGAAGGAAGGAAAAGCTTCTTAAGTTGGCATAAGATAAGACATGCCTCAATTTTTAGTTCATCCAATTTAATAAAATTAAAGACTTTATTACATATAGCATTAAAGAAGAAACAAAAGCTTAGTTATAATGTGTCTGACATCATTTTCTAAAATGCTCGAATAGCCACTAGAAGTAGTTATTGCATTATAACAAGACGATCGTGACACTTTAAGCCCACTAATTTTAAATATTTCATTGACATAAGCTTTTGAATATTAAAAGAATACCTTAAAGGTACTTTAATACTGTGTAAATACTTACAAAAGCTTCTTTTCTTAACCCGAACAATGTGCATTTTGCTAGTAGACAATAAGTCTGCTTACCATCTAGTTTTAGATGTAAGTCTTCTCGTATTCCTATTTTTTTTCAAATCTAATCTTACCTTTACACTATCTTCAAACTTGTCTGGTATGTCAAGAAGTGTCCCAAGAATATTATCACATATGTTTTTCTCAACATGCATGACATCAATACAATGTCTTATATCAAGATGGTGCTAATATGGAAGATAAAAAAAGATCAACCACTTCTTCCATACATTCCTTTCACTTGTGCTTTTTATCTTCTTTCTAAAGATAACATTAATATCTTTTACCTTTTTATAAAATTGCTCTCTAGTCAATGGCTCTGGAGCATCTTCATGCTCTTGACTGCTATAGAATGATTTCTTTAATCTACGACAGTGATGACCATGTTTAAGAAATCTTCTATGGCCAAAATAGTCTCTTCCTTCGATATTGAAATTGATGATAATAGGGACCTTCTTCACAAGTAGAACATGCTTTGTACTCCATAACACTATACGCAGATAAGTTTCCATATATAGAGAAGTCATTTATGGTGCAAAAGATCATGACAAACATTTTAAAGACTTCTTTCTGATTGGCATCAAACACATTTACACCTACCTCCCACAACTCTTTCAAGTTTTTAACTAAGGGTTTTGGCTAAACATCTATGTCATGCCCTGGTTGTTTTGATCTTGATGTATTTGTGTTTCATACACAATAGAGGAGATAAGTTGTAAATCATTAGAATAACATGCCATAAACTATGAATATTACTAAAATTACTGCAAGGATTCATGCCATTTATACTAAGTTCTAACTTAAGATTCCTTGGGTTGTTGCCAAACTCAAGAAATAGTCAATAAATTTTCTTCCATTGTTGGGAATCGGTTAGATAAAGAGCTTCCCATAGTCAATCCTCTCAAATTTTTTGCATCCCTTTCACTAGTAAAAAGGTGCTTGAGTCTTGATATAATTAGAAGATACAACAACACCTTTTAGGAGCTTTTTCCTCTTTGTACCTTGGTGTCTCTCATATTGAAAACTTTACATCATCCAACTCTTTTCTGTAGCATATGCAATCATTAAGGCATGCATGTATTTTTTTGTATTTCATTCCAAGTGGACATAGTATTTTTTTTTACATTGTCATATCAATTTGGTAGCACATTTTTATCTAGAAGCAAGTTATTAATTAACTCAAGTAATTCTATAAAACTCTTATTGCTCCATCTATGTCTTTCAAAATCATCAATTTCAACAATGAAGATAATAGTTGGTATTTTTTACACTTCAGATATAGAGGCCCCTTTGTATCATTGCTCATATTCTCATATGCATGTGATTTCTTAAAAGCTGCTTTTCCAGTATCACGAATTATGTCCTCTAATTGATCCTTCGTATCATCATCACCATCATCATCAACTTTTTACTGTGGCGATGTGCTTGACCTCAATCTTTCCATTTCTTCACTATGCCATATCAATGCTGTATAACTTTTGTAAAACCCCTCATAAATCAAGTATGTGTATATTTCTGTAGCATTCAGTTGCTTTTCGTTTAAGCAATCCATACAAGGACAATAAAACTCTCTACTATTATCTTTGTCACTTTTTTAGCAAAGTTCAAAAACTCCTTCACCTCATTATCATACTTTTTGGTATATTATTTAGCATTCATCCAACTTCAATCTATAGTTAAATTCTTAAAATGTAACAAAGTTGAGAGATTATTATTGCTCATTTCCAAAATTTTCAACTTCAATTTAAGTTGGAAATTTTCAATTCTTTAGAGAACATTTAGCAATATTCTTTGGCCTTTTCCATATAGAGAAAGGGCTATAAGTTTTAAAACATTTTTGATAAAATCTCCCTTAGGTAATATGTTTAGTGTCCAAATTTCTTATTGACTCTTAAAAAATCCCTCAACAATCTCTTCCAAATGTAAAAGTATGAAATGGCACCCACTGTATGTGCATACTGAAAACCAGATCGATCAATAAATTGGTCAAGATATTGATTCAAGGTTAATAGTCAAAATTATTGTTGAATAACTATCAAATCAGTTATAAATAAAGCATTTTATTAATTGGTAAAGACATTGATTTAATAGTTTATTGGTTTAGTTGCATGAGTTGACCTAAATTTTCATATTATAGCCATGATTACATAAGTATGACAATAAAATGAATTAGAATATAAATAAATTCTAGAGGGTACAAGAATGTTGTTGGGAAATAATTAAATATAGTGTAACCTATCAGTTAGGGAGAATTGCACTGGTGGCCTCTAGAACTAATATATTTTTATTAAAGATCCAATAGAATTTAAGATAATTCTAGAAGCCCAAAGATTTCTTTTTGCGATGAAGTTTTATGGTGAAAAGGCATAATTGCCCCTTTGTGAAACACCCAACAAAACATATATAAATAACATTTAAAGTTTATTTATTAATGATAAAATATCCATTTATTTAATAGTATATGTGGTTTACACATGTTGAAGGAAAGGAAGTTTACAAGTCACCTAAATGATATTTACAAAAGAAAATTTATAAATAATATTCAAAGTTCATTTATTAATAACAAAATGTCTGTTCATTTCACACAATCCATGTGATTTAAATTTGTTTAAGGAGAGAAAATTTACACGCTACCTACATGATATGTACAATAAAAACTTTATAAATAACATTTAAAGTCTATTTATTGATACAAAATGTCTGTTCATTTCATATAGTTCACATAGCTTACACTTGTTGAAGAAGAAATTTACAAGTTACTTAAATGAAATTTACAACAAAGATTGTGCAAATGACATTCAAAGTCCAATTATGTAACACAAAATGTTCGTTTGTTTCACACAACCCACGTGGTACTTGTTGAAGGAGAAAACAATTACAGATTATCCAAATGAAATTTGCAACAAAACATTCACAAAGAATAATCAATATCTATTTATTTTCAACAAAGCCTTCATTTATTTTACAAAGAGCCAATTCCATTTTTTTCATTGAAAAACTTAATTGCAAGAAAAGTTTTTTGGTCTGCAGAATTATTTTAGATTCTATTGGATCTTTAATGCACCCTATCTAATAAGTAATATCTGATATATTTAAATTAATAAAATAAGTAATTTGTAATTCAGTAACTAAGTCGGTTAGTCCAATCCCACTTCAATACGCTGTGACTGTGATTATAAGATCGGCTACGTGAAGTGTCCTAAGAAGAGTTTTGCGGGGTAACATGAAAACGAAAAAAGCGCCCATTGTATTTGCTATTTTGCTTTTATCACAAGGAATTCCCTTAAATAAAATAAATTAATGATAGCGGCTCTTAGTTTAATTAGTTGAAGGAGCTGAATTAACATATTTGGGATCTTGAATTTGAGTCCTAAGACATGCAATAACAATTAAATAATTCAATGTTAAGTAAAACGATATATTTTGAGTGTTTTTAAACTATTAGTGTAGCTTCAGGGGGGGAGAAGAAGAATTAGTATATTCATTTAATCATTTGCGTATCCTATATCACATAAATTTACTATCCATTAACTTTTTTTCAAGGCCAAATACCGTCAAATACATAGTGCCAAATTATATTTTACATTAGAAGACAAACGTTTAATCAAACTAATCAGTATAACAAAGATTATGACTGCATAAAATTTTAAGAAAATTCAACCTTTTTTAAATTACCAAAGAAAAATATAATTATCCCACACCTTGCCTAGAGCCAGAAGAATCACTGGCAACAATTTTATGGAATATTCTTGGCGCAAGCCAATTAGCTGCTTTACTATGTTAGCATATATTATGTTAAGTATTCATTTTGTCTATCATATTAAATCTGTGGATAATATTAAATAAGTTTTAAGGATCTATGATCATAATTGTGTTACATACAATCTAAGAAGTTGATCAAACATTGGATTAGCTTACTTTAAATAATAATTATTAATGAAAAAGGCTGGCGCCCATGCCAACATCAAATATTTTAATGATTTTTTTCTTGCCAACTTCAATAAAATTAAGTTCTGGTGGATGTAGTCAATGTCTGCTCAGCGGCCAATTGACACTTTCTGGAAAATAGAATAAATTGTGATTTTTCTTACCTAACTTTAATTATTTAATTTTTATTATGTCTAATGCCTCATTTGGTTGGCGGGAGAGTTCACTGTAGAAAAGGAAAATCAGAGAGGTTTCTAATGACATATGTTGCATTTGGTTGGTAGCAATCATTTTTGCTTTCATTCTGCCACGGAAACATGCACTGCTATGCGTAGTAAGAGAGAAGGAAAAAAAAGTGAAAGAAAAATGATTTTTTTTTTTTTGCTTGGCTAAGGAAAGAAAAATGAGAAGGATAAGAAATTAAGAGAAAAATAACATGTGGGGCCTATATATTTTTTCCTTCAACTTTTCTCTCCAAATATTGAAAGATTTTAAAAAGAAAACTTGATTTTCCAATCTACCTATGAATCTTATCATTCCCGCCTCTTGCTTCCTTTCACTTTCATCCTTTAGAAACAGCACACTGTTGGGGAATTTTTTATGTTATAAGCAATAAATTTAATTTTAATTTATTTAGATAAATGCTAATTATAATTTTTCAAGTTAATTTTTATTCAAGTGCCTTATATGTAGTTGTAGTTTTAAATTTCAATCTTATTATATATTTAATTATTTAAGAAATAAAATTTGAAATTGGATAAAATAATTTTTTCTTGATATTGATAAAATAATTTGCAGTTTTATTATATAAAAATATTTTTACAAATAATAAGGTCATTATTATCCATATAAAATTAATAATTTATCCTTTTTTTCTGTTTTCTCTTACTTAACCAAACAAAATGAGTTGTATTCTCCATTTTTCTCTTCTTTTTATTTTTTCTCCTTTTATTTTCTTTTGTCCCTGTTTACTCCGGTTAGCCAAACATAACATAGGGGTTTAAAAAAAAAAAAAAGTGGCTTCTGAGTGGAGGAGTAACTTACGCTAGTGCCCTTATCTATTTTTACTTTACTATAATATTTATATTTTTTATTTTATTGTTTTCTTTAAATTAAAAGCTAACATTTTGAAGCTGCTAAAATATTCGAAGACATTTTATTTAATTAATATTTTTATAAAACCAATAGATAATGAATTTTTATTAAGGATAATTTGACCGTTTGTTCATTTTTTTTAATTTTCACGAAAAAAATAAATAAAAAATAAAAATGGATGAAAAAAATAAGAAGAATAAGAATTCTTCCACACACACACACACACACATATATATATTCCCGGTGACAATGACTGCCAACCCATTAAAAAGAGATTTAAATAAGAAAATAATCGTTATATTTTACAATCTTATATAAGATTATTCTTTTGGTGGAAAATATTATCCGCTTTTGTCTAATCGTATGGTTACATATTTGGGGTTGAAAGTTGAAACATCCATACTATAACAAATGTCTCGTACACTGAATTAATAACAAAAAAATTAATTAGCATGATAAATATTAATTTATTTAAATAAAAGTTGACCATCATATATAGTTAGCCTCAAAAATAGAAGGAAGGTTTATCGACATCATGCAAATGTTGACTAAAATGAACGATGCATCATTCATACAATTATCTAAAAACTATGGGCCGGGTTAGCTGTACACAAACGTCATTGGGGTAATAACAGAAATTACAGAATATAAAATGGAGAAAGTGTTCCATTTTTCTTTTCCCTCTCAAATTAATTTTGTTTTATTTATTTTCAGACGGCGAGGAGCAAATTGATTTGAAAAAGAAAGATGACGCGGAAGAAATGGTTGACTGGTAAAAAGGGCTAAGAATTGTATGGAGGCTCCGCAAAACGTTTATCACGTTTTCTAATCATCCAGTGTGAACAAAAAACTAAATTCAACGGCGGTTGTTAAATTAACCTTTAATCTCACTATTCACGTTTATTTTAACTTTACAATGTCAAAAAAGCAACTTGATTATCAACGGGCTCCGATGCTTCACAGATACTGTTAAATTTTACTTTAATTGCACCGATAATGAAAGAATAATTAGAAAAAAAATAAGAAAATTAAATAGGGAAGTGTTGTGGTTATATTATATATGGAGCCAAGAATGTCTCCATCAAGCGAGAAAATATTCGTGCATCGCCATTTGCGAGGGATTATTATTTGTTAATCATTCCCGAACCTGCTTATCTTTTATTGACTGCTACCCTCAGAGGTCGTCTTTCCTAAACTCTGTATTTTTTTAATATAAAACTTTTGATGATAAATATGTTTAGGCGAGAGGTGGGGTTCTAAAACGTTAATTAGGAGAAGGGCAAAAGCAACTTTTTCATGTCCCCAAGATTTCCCCCTGCAAAAATATTCTTGAAACGCGTTTATACATAATCCAATAAAAACTGCTTTACATAAGCACTATTATAATAAAGATTAGAGGGAATATTTTCAACCCGTGTCGTTCTTTGTTGGGAGAATCGTCTAAGGCTCATAGAATAGAAAAAGGAGAGAATCGCACCACAGGCCTCAAAAGAGCAAAGAATTATATTATAAGCTCAATAGGTTATGTTATTTCACTATAGGCTTAAGGGCTCTTGTTGTAATTTTTTTAGAAGTGAAAGTACAGTTTTTCCCTTATATAATTTGAAAAGTCAAATCATACACAACACAATATCCATTAATGCACAATATAATGTTCATGCTTATCTAATTGATCAGTAAATTTAATAAAATATACAAGTAGTGCACGCAATATATAACATGATATCCATAAATATACAACACAATATTATATTTTCAATTAAATATCTATATATGGACATATATGGATATCGTGTTGTGCATCCATAAATATTGTGTTATATATGATTTGAGTTTTCAAATTATATAAGAAAAAAAATTATACTTTCGCTCCCAAAAATTTTATAACAAGGGCCTTTGGGCTTGCAGTGTAATATCATAATATATTGGGCCTAAAGTGAACATTTTTATTGTTTCAGGGCTTGAAATGCGATTCTCCCTAAAAAAAATCACATCTAAAATTCAATACATTTTGAATTATTTTTTGTAAGCCCAAACACTTTAAATGCAAATATGTTTCTTTGTCAAAAGATGCATTTGCCTTTTAACCACACAGACTATATACAATAAATGGACATTGTATTATTTATGTATAGACTTTGTCATGTTCTTTACGGATATTATATCATACATACACTTGAAAAATTCATACATTATTATTCAGCTAACCATATGAATTGTGCATAGTAAACGAGGATTATGTTGTTCACAAATAATTTTGTCATGTTCTCTACATATATTATATGATACATACATTTGGAAAATTTATACATTTGGACAAATGTGTCTTTTCAAAGAAACATAGTTGCATTTGGAGCCTTTGAACCAGTAGAAACAATTCACAATGTATTGAGCCTTACATGCAATTTTTTTATTCTGAAGGCCTTAAATGTGATTCTTCTTATTTTGTCTGAGTTGGCCGCCTAGCTCGTACGAATTGTGTTGATGGCCAGCACATATCTTGTCCCGCGTGGCCTTATATTTGAAAATGTCTCAATTTTTGCTCTATAAATTTTTGGGATCAAACACAGAGATTAGCCTATTGGAATTGGGTCTTCATGCACACACTTACCCCAAAGAGTATGTACATAATTAATATTTGCTGGAATAAATGTTGGGAATTATAGGCGCCAACTAGGTCGAGGAATTCAACTTGTGCATGTCACGGATAGAGGGTATATGTAAGTGGGCGATTTTTGACCAAAGTCTAATGAGGATATACGACAACACTATTTGCTTTTAGCATGTAGCAGTAACATGATAGGAAATCAACTAACTAAAAAGAAGTCATAGATTGGGGTATCCACCTAATAATGCCCTCATGTGCGATTTTATATTATCATCGATATGATCTACAATCAGTCAAGACCTACTTTATTTTGAACTCAGTACTCAAAACAAAATCGATTATTTTATTGCATCTTCAATTTTTTTTTTTGGGGTGGGTGCATGAACTATCATTTTCTTAGTTTTTCTATTACAACCTTGGATGCACACAAGAAGTCTTTGATTCACTATTAGAAAACTTAGAATTAGCAATAAATATTTAGTGACAAATTTGAATCATAAGCATTGGTGACAAATATTTTGTGACGGATTGAAATCCATTACTAATTACATAATTTAGCCATGGATTAGTGACAAAAATAAAATGTCATCACATTTTTATCAAACTTTACAAGTTTAGCAATAGATTTAAATCTACTACTAATTTATGTCACTAAATCTTAATATTAGTAACCGATATTTTCAACTAAAAATTAGTATAATGTGCTGAAATATTTTATAAATTTTAAGAAGTTATAATATACATAGAGAATCTCATAAAAGTATTTAAAATTATCAAGCTAAATAACTACACAAATGATTATTTTTATACTATAAGTAAAATAAATATAAAATAATAACAAATAATTTTTTATTTTACTATGTAAATTTATATATATAAATAATTTTTTATCATATGAAAATATCTTAATTGTAACATGGATAATATAAAATGACATGCACAAATGTTATTTTAAT